>NC_041381.1:116202748-116312172 GCF_002162155.2 Triticum dicoccoides
TGCCGCATCGAGAGGAGGAAGGACGGCGGCACGGAGGAACTGTTCGTTCGGGGGTGATCTGGGCTGTCAGCGTCCGAGCGGGAATAAGTGGGCCTTGACGGCCCAATTACTGACCGGAAGAGGAGGTCGTTCCCCAGAGCAGCAGCCCGCGAGACGGCGCGCGACGTGTGCGGGCGAGCAGGGACGCCCGACTTTGATCTACACCGTACGTTTGATGATCTGACGGCTGAGACAATGAAATCGCTATGGAGGCTCGTAGCTAGCCCCGTTATACTGTTTCTCAATTTCATATAACTTCTCCTTTAATTATTCCCCACCGTTGATTTAAACCTATTAAGTAAAAAAAATAAGTTTAATCAACAAAGGGTATTATGGTCATCGGTGACTGTTTTTTAGCATCTCTGTCAATTCCCTGGAACCAGATCCTCTACCGTGCCCAAAGGCACGTCAGAGGTGCCGTGCCTTCTTACTTTTCCGTAAAACAGCCCAACTAATGGGCCTGCTATTTTGATTGTCTTTTCTGTTTATTTTCAGCAGCTTGACAACATTGTCTAAAAAAAAGCAACTTGACAACGTTTGTTCCAAAGAAAAACATCACACGTTCATTGAATAGCAAAGCAAGATTTTCTTATGAGGAAAACTTCCAATCTTTTTTTTCACAAAAAGATCGAGTCTATTATAAAAGTTCATCGGAAGTACAAATCATCTCATACATAATAAAAACTACACCGAGATTTCGAGACCACCGAACGACCACTACTGCCGTCGGAACAAACACTATTCTTCTCTCGCAAAAAAAACACTATTCATCATTTGTCGTATAAAGAATACTATTTTTTTGCAAGAAAAACTTTCGATCTTCTCACCAACTGTCAAGGTAGTACAATGAACACCAGAAGTGAAAAATATATCCAGGTCCATAGACCACCTAGCGACGACTACAAGCACTACAGCGAGCCGAAGGTGTGTCGTGATCTTCGCCCCTCCTTCATCGGAGCCAGACAAACCTTGTTGTAGTAGACAGTCGAGAAGTCATCATGCTAAGGCCCTATAGGACCAGCGCACCAGAACAACAACCACCATCGGTGAAGAGAAACGTAGATCGAAAGGATCCAACTTGTAGACACGTGAACACAGATGAACGAAGATAGGATCCACGTGGATCCACCAAAGACAAACGCCGATCGAACCGCGCGAGATACACCGGAGACAAACCTTCACACCCTCCGACGATGCTAAAAACACCACCGGAACGGGGACTAGGTGGGTAGAACCTTATTCCATCTTCAGAGAGTCGTCGCCGCCTGGCTACACAAACCCTAACAAAATTCAAAAAGGAAACGGAGCCCTCCTTCCGGCAAAGGCCGGGATCCACCGCGCTACCATGGCCGACCACAGGTGA
Source organism: Triticum dicoccoides (assembly GCF_002162155.2). Classification (NCBI taxonomy): domain Eukaryota; kingdom Viridiplantae; phylum Streptophyta; class Magnoliopsida; order Poales; family Poaceae; genus Triticum; species Triticum dicoccoides. Next base: position 116,204,151 of record NC_041381.1, read on the forward strand.
CGAGCTAGACCGGCGGCGGCACCGATGAGAGGCATGAGAAACCCGAGTCGCTCACATACACGAGCATACACTCATCCCTATGAACGCATGAACACATACTCTACCCCTATGAGCATCCCCAAGAGACTGAGCCGGTATAACATCTTGTGATTTTACGAAGTCACCATAAGCACTCCTCCCACTGAACAAACATCGTGAGAATCCTGAAATAAATCCAGGAATAATGCGAGCACCACGATGTCAATTTTAGAACTTGAACTCTGGTGAGCTGGGATACGAGTGTCCTTTTAACCATCCAATAATAGGTTAATTCGCAAATTTTGGTTTGCTATTCAACGGACGTGTGATGCTCATGTTTCTTTTTTGAGGCAAACGTTGTCAAGCTGCTTTTTTTGTTGAGAAATACGTTGTCAAGCGGCTGAAAATAAACAAAACAGACAATGAAAATAGCAGGCCCATTAGTTGGGCCGTTCTGCTCGTAGGCTACAGGCCCACTGCGCTGATTTGCAGGAAAGCAAGAAGGCACGGGCACTCAAAAAAAAACAAGAAGGCACGGCACCTCTGACGTGCCTTCGGGCACGGTAGACGATCTGGTTCCCAATTCCTTGGTCAATCGCCCTGGCCTAACCCATCTCGCGCGAGGACCTGGAGACGGCGGCGCAGGAGCGAGGACCGGGCGACGCCGCCGGTGCGAGGACCTGGAGGCGACCCCGCCGGCGTGAGGTCATGGAGGCGAAGCCCCGTCTTTGCTTTGTCACTGTGGCCGCTCCCTCACGGCCCAGCCGACGCTGGCGTGAGGTCCTGACGACGCCGACCCGAGGTGGAGGCCCCGACTACCCTTGGCCGTAGTGGTGTACCAACGCAGCAAGTATCTCTTCCTTCCGTCCCTCCCTCTCTGTTGTTAGTTCTGCCGACGGCGGACCAACTGCTCGTTGCAGCACCTTCATATATAGATCCAGTTAGGGTTGAGCAGTAAACACATCCGTATCGTAAAACACGATGAAACTTTCTGTCTAATTTTTTCTCCCCGAACATGAATATATGGAGTTGGAGTTGAGGTCGGTGGAGGTCCAGGGGGCCCACGAGACAGGGGGGCGCGCCCAGGGGGAGGGGGCACGCCCCCCACCCTCGTGGACAGGGTGTGGGCCCCCTGGTCTTGATTCTTTTGCCAGTATTTTTTATATTTTCCAAAAAGTGCCTCAGTGGATTTTCAAGACATTTCGAGAACTTTTATTTTCTACACATAAAACAACATCAAGGCAGTTCTGCTGAAAACAGCGTCAGTCCGGGTTAGTTTCATTCAAATCATGCAAGCTAGAGTCCCAAACAAGGGAAAAAGTGTTTGGAAAAGTAGATACGTTGGAAACGTATCAACTCCCCCAAGCTTAAACCTTTGTTTGTCCTCAAGCAATTCAGTTGATAAACTGAAAGTGATAAAGAAGAACTTTTATAAACTCTATTTGCTCTTGTTGTTGTAAACATGCAAAGCCATCATTCAAGTTTCAACAAATATTATGAACTAACCATACTCATAATAACACTTAGGTCTCACAATTACTCATATCAATAGCATAATCAGCTAGCGAGCCATAATAATAAAACTCGGATGACAACACTTCCTCAAAACCATCATAACATGATATAACAAAATGGTATCTCGCTAGCCCTTTCCGAGACCGTAAAACATAAATGTAGAGCACCTTTAAAGATCAAGGACTGACTAAACATTGTAATTCATGGTAAAAGAGATCCAGTCAAGTCATACCCAATATAAACCAATAGTAGTGAATGCAAATGACAGTGTGCTCTCCAGCGGGTGCTTTTTAATAAGAAGGGTGATGACTCAACATAAAAGTAAATAGATAGGCCCTTCGCAAAGGGAAGCAGGGATTTGTAGAGGTGCCAGAGCTCAATTTTAAAATAGAGATTGAATAACATTTTGAGCGGCATACTTTTGCTGTCAATGCAACAACTATGAGATGACTGTATCTTCCATACTACATGCATTATAGGCAGTTCCCAAACATAATGGTAAAGGTTTATACTCCCCCAACCACCAACAAGCATCAATCCATGACTTGCTCGAAACAACGAGTGCCTCCAGCTAGCAACAGCCCTGGGGGAGTTTTGTTTAATTATTTTGATTTGCTTTGATCTTTTTGGATCATGGGACTGGGCATCCCGGTTACCGGCCCTTTCTCGTGAATGAGGAGCGGAGTCCACTCCTCTTGAGAATAACCCACCTAGCATGGAAGATATAGGCAGCCCTAGTTGTAACATGAGCTGCTCAAGCATACAAAACGGAATTTCATTTGAAGGTTTGGAGTTTGGCACATACAAATTTACTTGGAACGGCAGGTAAATACCGCATATAGGAAGGTATGGTGGACTCATATGGAACAACTTTGGGGTTTATGGAGTTTGGATGCACGAGCAGTATTCCCGCTTAGTACCGGTGAAGGCTAGCAAAAGACTGGGAAGCGACCAACTAAGAGAGCGACAACAATCATAAACATGCATTAAAATTAATTTACACCGAGTGCAAGCATGAGTAGGATATAATCTACCATGAACATAAATATCATGAAGGCTATGTTGATTTGTTTCAACTACATGCTTGAACATGTGCCAAGTCGAGTCACTCAATACATTCAAAGGAGGAGACCATCCCATCATACCACATCATAATCATTCTTATAGCATGTTGGCACGCAAGGTAAACCATTATAACTCATAGCTAATCAAGCATGGCACAAGCAACTATAATCTCTAAATGTCATTGCAAATATGTTTACCTCATAATAGGCTGACTCAGAAATGATGAACTCATCATATTTACAAAAACAAGAGAGGTCGAGTTCATACCAGCGTTTCTCATCTCAATAAGTCCATCATATATCGTCATTATTGCCTTTCACTTGCACGATCGAACGATGTGTATAATAATAATAGTGCATGTGCATTGGACTAAGCTGGAATCTGCAAGCATTCAACTCAAGAGAGAAGACAAGTAATATGGGCTCTAAGTTAAATAAACAATCATGCATACGAGAGCCACTAAACATTTTCAATATGGTCTTCTCGACCCCCAAAGAAAAGAAAAGAAAAGAAAAGTATTTACACGGGAAAGCTCCCAACAAGTAAGAAGAAGAACGAGAAATCCTTTTGGGTTTTCATTTTAATTTCTACTACAAGCATGGAAATTAAACTAACTAATTTTTTTGGTTTTTCTTAAGGTTTATCAAACACACAAGCAGAAAACTAGAAGAAGAAATTTAAACTAGCATGGATAATACAATGAAAGATATGAGCACCGACGACTAGTGTGTGAACATGAATGTAAAGTCGGTGAGAAATACATACTCCCCCAAGCTTACGCTTTTGGCCTAAGTTGGTCTAATACCAAGGACTGCCGCTACTCTCCCCGGTGTAATGGGAGGTGTAATCAGGATACCACTGGCTGGTCATCTCCGGATCCCACTGGACAGACGATGCACGGTAAGGGTCAAGTTCAGGTTCTGGCTCAGGTTCATGTTCTCGAGTGAAAGCTTGGGCTCGATGATTGTACACCGCTTCAGGTGTAACAAGAAAATTATCTGCAGTCAAATCAAACAACAGGGGCGCAGGCAGAATAATAATCTCAATGTGTTTCTTATTAAATCTAAGGTTATACAAGAGCATATTCTCTTTGTTGTCAACAATAAACTTGTGTGCTACCATGCTCTTGTAATCTAAAATGTGAGGACGCAATTTTGTCTCCTCTTTCTCATGGTGCCTAATGGGTATCTGAAAATGTCTAGCAAGACGTGAAGCATAGATACCTCCAAATATGGGGCCTTTTGTACGATTCAGGGCTAGCCGTTTAGCAACGACGGCACCCATACTAAAACTATTGTCTCCAAGCAAGGCATGTTGAAGAATGATAATATCAGGAACACTAAAGTTTCCACTATTTCCACGACCAATCAAGCATCTACTAGCAAATATGGCTAAGTAACATAAAACAAGAAAGTGTATGCTAGAGATTTTTGCCTCAGAGCCCATCTTTGGCTCCTTTACAGCTATAGTGTTAGCAAGCCATCCACATCTTTATGATGGGGTTCCTCTAATTCTCCCTCATAGGGTATCCTACATACCGCGCAAAAATTACATAAAGACATTTCTCTAAATTCATCATATAAGTGAAACGATACTGCACGCGGTGACTTCTTAGGATAATAATAAAAGTTTTGCATGAAAGTATTGGTGATTAAGAGATACTGATCGATCCGGTCGTTGATGAAACCGGTGAGGCCTGCATTCTTGATCAAAGAGTAAAAATCTTCATGAATTCCCGCTTCTTTCAAGAAATCCTCACATGGCCATTCACACGACCGCACTTCCGCTAAGCGAGGAAGATTATACTTGGCTTTTTCCTTCTCTTTAGCTTGTTTTTCCTGAGAGCTTTGGCTAGAAGAGCCCCTCAAAAGTCTCCTTAACATTTTCTGAAAATTTCTGAAATTTTAGTAACTTCAAAATAAAAGTGAATAAAACTAAACAAGATTGGTAGCAACCACTCCTACAAGTGCCTAGAGCCTATATCATGCATTGGAATTGCTTGGGACCTCATAAATTCAACATGCAAGCTCAAGAACATGGTCACCTATGCAGCAAAAAATTGCAATGAATAAAGCACTAGAACAAAAACTAATTGGACCAATGGAGGAGTCACATACCAATCAACAATCTCCCAAAGGAGTTTAGTGAATGGAGCTTTGAGCAACGAGATCGAAAATCACAGCAAAATGAGCTAGAACTCGTGCTTGAGCTGGATGGGGATTTTTTGGGTAGAAGATGAAGTGTGTGATGCTGGCATAAGTGGAGGGGGACCACCAGGGGCCCACGAGACATGGGGGGCACCCTCCACTCTTGTGGCCTCGTGCTTGCCCCTCCTGCAGTGATTTCAGTGCCTAAAATCCTCAAATATTCCATAAAAAATCATACTAAATTTGCAGGGCATTTGGAGCACTTTTATTTTCGGGATATTTTTTAATGCACGGATAATTCAGAAAACAGATGGATAATACTATTTTTGCTTTATTTATTCTAAATAACAGAAAGTAAAAAGTGGGTACAGAAGGTTGTGCCTTCTAGTTTCATCCATCTCATGATCATCAAAATGAATCCACTAACAAGGTTGATCAAGTCTTGTTAACAAACTCATTCCGAATAACACGGTACCGGAGAAATTTTGAATAACACTAACTTACCTCAACGGGGATATGAAAATCCCCAACAATAAGAATATCATACTTTTTCTTGACAGTAGGGAGAGGAAATTCAAAACCTCCAATAATGATAGTTGGAACTTTTCCAATAGAATTGATGCTATGAGCTTGAGATTGTTTCCTCGGAAAGTGTACCATATGCTCATTACCATTAACATGAAAAGTGACATTTCCTTTGTTGCAATTAATAACAGCCCCTGCAGTATTCAAAAAAGGTCTACCAAGGATAATAGACATACTATCATCCTCGGGAATATCAAGAATGACAAAGTCTGTTAAGATAGTGACATCTACAACCACAACAGGCACATCCTCCCAAATACCGACAGGTATAGCAGTTGATTTATCAGCCATTTGCAAAGATATTTCAGTAGGTGTCAACTTATTCAATTCATGTCTGCGATATAAAGAGAGAGGCATAACACTAACACCGGCTCCAAGATAACATAGGGCAGTTCTAACATAATTTATTTTAATGGAGCATGGTATAGTTGGTACACCCGGATCTCCAAGTTTCTTTGGTACTCCACCCTTAAAAGTGTAATTAGCAAGCATGGTGGAAATTTCAGCTTCCGGTATCATTCTTTTATTTGTGATGATGTCCTTCATATACTTAGCATAAGGGTTTACTTTGAGCATATCAGTTAAGCGCATACGTAAGAAAATAGGTCTAATCATTTCAGCAAAGTTCTCAAAATCCTCATCATCCTTTGTCTTGGATGGTTTAGCAGGAAAGGGCATGGGTTTCTGAACCCATCGTTCTCTTTATCTACCGTGCTTCCTAGCAACAAAATCTCTCTTATCATAATGTTGATTCTTTGATTGTGGGTTATCAAGATCAACAGCAGGTTCAATCTCTACTTCATTGTTTTTGCTAGGTTGAGCGTCAACATGAACAATATCATTAACATTATCACTAGGTTCATGTTCATCACCTGATTGTGTTTCAGCATCAGAAATAGAAATATCATTAGGATTCTCAGGTGTGTCTACAGGTTCACTTGAAGCATGCAAAGTTCTATTGGTTTTCTTCTTCTTCTTTTTAGAAGAACTAGGTGCCTCTAAATTATTTCTCTGAGAATCTTGCTCGATTCTCCTAGGGTGGCCTTCAGGATACAAAGGTTCCTGAGTCATTCTACCAGTTCTAGTAGCCACTCTAACAGCAAAGTCATTTTTATTATTTAATTCATCAAGCAAATCATTTTGAGCTTTGAGTACTTGCTCAGCTTGAGTAGCAACCATAGAAGTATATTTGCTAATGAGTTTGAGTTCACCTTTAACTCTAGCCATATTATCGCTCACGCGTCCTACCTCAAAAGCATTATTCTTTAACTCTCTACCAACATAAGCATTAAAACTTTCTTGTCTAGCCATAAAGTCATCAAATTCATCTAAGCATGGGCTATGAAATTTAGTAGAGGGGATTTCAACTTTATCATATCTATAGAGAGAATTTACCTTTACTACCTGTGTCGGGTTATCAAGACAATGTGGTTCTTCAATAGGCGGTATATTAAGACCATGTATTTCTTGAATAGGGGGTAAATTCTTAACATCTTCAGCTTTAATACATTTTTCTTTCATTGATTTCTTTGCCTCTTCCATATCTTCGGGACTGAGAAATAAAACACCTCTCTTCTTCGGAGTGGGTTTAGGAATAGGCTCAGGAGTTCACTCAATTGGTTCAGGAATTGCCTCAGGAATTGGCTCAAGAAGAGTCCAATTATTTTCATTAGTCAACATATTATTCAATAATAATTCAGCTTCGTCGACTGTTCTTTCCCTGAAAACACAACCAGCACAACTATCCAAGTAGTCCTTGGAAGCATCGGTTAGTCCATTATAAAAGATATCGAGTATTTCATTTTTCTTGAGAGGATGATCAGGCAAAGCATTGAGTAACCGGAGAAGCCTCCCCCAAGCTTGTGGGAGATTCTCTTCTCTGATTTGCACAAAATTATATATTTCCCGCAAGGCAGCTTGTTTATTATGAACAGGGAAATATTTAGCAGAGAAGTAATAAATCATATCCTGGGGACTACACACACAACCAGGAGCAACAGAATTATACCAAGTCTTAGCATCACCCTTTAACGAGAACGGAAATATCTTAAGGATATAAAAATAGCGACATTTATCATCATGAGTAAACAGGGTGGCTATATCATTCAACTTGGTAAGATGTGCCACAACAGTTTCAGATTCAAGGCCATAAAAAGGATCCGATTCTACTAAAGTAATAATTTCAGGATTAACAGAGAATTCATAATCCTTATCAGTAACACAGATAGGTGAAGTAGCAAAAGCAGGGTCAGGTTTCATTCTAGCATTAAGAGACTGCTGCTTCCATTTAGCTAATAATTTCTTAAGATCATATCTATCATTGCAAGCTAAGATAGCTCTAGCAGCTTCTTCATTCATAACATAACCCTCAGGAACAACAGGCAATTCATAATCATTGGGAGAATTTTCATCATCACTATCATCAATAATAGCATATTCAATAATTTCATTCCCCCTAACTCTAGCAAGTTGTTCATCAAGAAATTCACCTAATGGCAAAGTAGTATCACGCACAGAAGTAGTTTCATCATAAGTATCATGCATAGCAGAAGTGGCATCATCAATAACATGCGACATATCAGAATTCATAGCAGTAGCAGGTTTAGGTGTCGCAAGCTTACTCAAAACAGAAGGAGAATCTAGTGCAAAGCTAGATGGCAGTTCCTTACCTCCCCTCGTAGTTGAGGGAAAAATCATAGTTCTGTCATCTTTCAAGTTCTTCATAGTGATCAATAGATATAAATCCCAAGTGACTCGGAGAATAGAGCTATGCTCCCCGGCAACGGCGCCAGAAATTAGTCTTGATAACCCACAAGTGTAGGGGATTGCAACAGCTTTCGAGGGTAAAGTATTCAACCCAAATTTATTGATTCGACACAAGGGGAGCCAAAGAATATTCTTGAGTATTAGCAGTTGAGTTGTCAATTCAACCACGCCTGGATAACTTAGTATCTGCAGCAAAGTATTTAGTAGCAAAGTAGTATGATAATAAAGGTAACGGTAGCAAAAGTAATATTTTGGGGTTTTGTAGTGATTGTAACAAGAGCAAAGGAAAAGTAAAAAAAGCGAAGCACAGGATGTGAAAAGCTCGTAGGCAATGGATCACTGATGGATAATTATGTCGGATGCGATTCCTCATGTAATAGCTATATCATAGGGTGACACAGAACTAGCTCTAGTTCATCAATGTAATGTAGGCATGTATTCCGTAAATAGTCATACGTGCTTATGGAAAAGAACTTGCGTGACATCTTTTGTCCTACCCTCCCGTGGCAGTGGCGTCCTAGCAGAAACTAAGGGATATTAAGGCCTCCTTTTAATAGAGAACCGGAACAACGCATTAGCACATAGTGAATACATGAACTCCTCAAACTACGGTCATCACCGAGAAGTATCCCGATTATTATCACTTCGGGGTTGTCGGATCATAACACATAATAGGTGACTATAGACTTGCAAGATAGGATCAAGAACACACATATATTCATGAAAACATAATAGGTTCAGATATGAAATCATGGCACTCGGGCCCTAGTGACAAGCATTAAGCATAGCAGAGTCATAGCAACATCAATCTCAGAACATAGTTGATACTAGGGATCAAACCCTAACAAAACTAACTTGATTACATGGTAAATCTCATCCAACCCATCACCATCCAGCAAGCCAACGACGGAATTACTCACGCACGGCGGTGAGCATCATGAAATTGGTGATGGAGGATGGTTGATGATGACGACGGGGACGAATCCCCCTCTCCGAAGCCCCAAACGGACTCCAGATGAGCCCTCCCGAGAGAGATTAGGGCTTGGCGACGGCTCCGTGTCGTAAAACGCGGTGAAACTTTCTCTCTGATTTTTTTATCCCTAAACATGAATATATGGAGTTGGAGTTGAGGTCGGTGGAGGTCCAGGGGGCCCACGAGACAGGGGGCGTGCCCAGGTGAGGGGGCGCACCCCCCACCCTCGTGGACAGGGTGTGGGCCCCCTGGTCTTGATTCTTTCGCCAGTATTTTTTATATTTTCCAAAAAGTGCCTCCGTGGATTTTTAGGACATTCCGAGAACTTTTCATTTCTACACATAAAACAACATCATGGCAGTTCTGCTGAAAACAGCGTCAGTCCGGGTTAGTTTCATTCAAATCATGCAAGTTAGAGTCCAAAACAAGGGCAAAAGTGTTTGGAAAATTAGATACGTTGGAAATGTATCATTCTCCAGCTAAAAAAGAAGTGGCAAGCTAATATTTCAAAATTTGATTCGAATCGACTTGGTAAGGTAGACGTGGATGCTCGTTCTCCCAAAGTTTGAACGAACCGTTAAACAACCTCTCTGCTCGGTGGAATTTGCCCGAGCAAATAAATGGGAGACGCAAAATTACCGTCCTATGTGGGGCACGCATCAATTGGCCCGTTGTACATCGAGCGTAGGTTCGTAACTTCATCCAAGCGCGGCTTCTCCTCGGCTGAAATGACATGTGCCGAATAATTCATAAACCATGGTCGGCAGAACACGCTCTCCTCACCCGAAATAGCTCGCGCCCACTATTTCAAAACATGCTCTCCTCGCCCGAAATCGCTCGCGCCCACTATAGTTCAAAACATGCCTTCCTCGCCCGAAATCGCTCCCGCCCACTATTTCGGGAGAAGAAAAGTTACTCAACTATCCCCGACCCTCAGTACACAGACTCAAGCCGAGAAGCCTAAAGGCAGGGGTAGAACAGTAACTCCCCCTCACATTTCAGACAAATGCGTCTATAAGACATGGTTCCACTCCCCTCCCAATCCCCCCCATTCATACCTCGTGGGCGCCAAATCACCTTCTCCCCAGGAAGCTCCCTTCTCCCGAGCCGCGAAACCTCAGCCCCACCTCCATGGCGCCCCCCACTGCACCAATTTCACAACCGCCCTCCTCCCTAATGCCGGAGATGTTGTCCATGTGTCGTCGTGCACTGGGCCGTGTGCCTCTTACTCCGTGCTGCTGGTGCTGCCTCGACGACGGTCGTGTGAACCGTACCGGAGCCGATTCACCCCCGCCGTTGTTCACGGCGCCAGAGCGGCTCCAACTTCGAATCCGTCCAGAGTCCTGACGCTGCTTCCTCGTAGCCGTCGACCATCGCGACATTGATGTTTCCCTGCCGCCGGTCGACACCGCAACTGCGCCGGCCTCACCGACTCGGTAGCTGGACCTGCCTACTTCACCATGCCGCCAGATAGGTCGCACCCTCATCTCAAATCACTTTATTTAGTCATCAGTTGTCTGAATTTTTATTCTGGGCCAATCAATTCCCAATGGGAAGTAGCACCCCTCGAGGCGGCGGAGCTCCTAGGCTGCCGGTTGGCTGGTGTCTAACGTAAGGGTGCGGGGCCGCAAGTTTGCCGCGGAAGCAGCGCTTAGATGGCTATCTTTTAGAGTTGCATGGGTTGAAGGTACTGCCGCCGCGGGATCTGGATGACGGGGAGTCTTTGTGGATTGGCCCGGGGGTGGCGCAACCACGGCAGTGCGGTGGGGCGGGGAGTGATACGTCTTCAACGTATCTATAATTTTTTATTGTTCCATGCTATTATATTACCTGTTTTGGATGTTTATAGGCTTTACTTTACACATTTATATAATTTTTGGGAATAACCTACTAACCGGAGGCCCAGCCCGTATTGCTGTTTTTTTTGCCTATTTCAGTATTTTGAAGAAAAGGAATATCAAACGGAGTCCAAATGCAATGAAACCTTCGGGAGCGTGATTTTTGGAACGAACGTGATCCAGAGGACTTTGAGTGCAAGTCAAGAAGCAGCCAATGCAACCACGAGGGTGGAGGGCGCGCCCACCCCTACAGGGCGCGCCCCCTATCTCGTGGGCCCCTCGGGCAGCCACCGACCTACTTCTTCCTCCTATATATACCCATGTACCCCATGAACATCAGAACAATCCACGAAAACCTAGTTCCACCACCGTAACCTTCTGTATACGTGAGATCCCATCTTGGAGCCTTCGTCGGTGCTCCACCGGAGGGGGAATCGACCACGGAGGGCTTCTACATCAACACCATAGCCCCTCTGATGAGTTGTGAGTAGTTTACCACAGACCTTCGGGTCCATAGTTATTAGCTAGATGGCTTCTTCTCTCTTTTTGGATCTCAATACCATGTTCTCCTCGATCTTCTTGGAGATCTATTCGATGTAACTCTATTTGCGGTGTGTTTGTTGAGATCTTATGAATTATGGGTTTATGATCAAGTTTATCTATGAGAAATATTTGAATCTCCTCTAACTTCTTTTATGTATGATTGAGTTATATTTGCAAGTCTCTTCGAACTATCAGTTTGGTTTGTCCTACTAGATTGATCTTTCTTGCAATGGGAGAAGTGCTTAGCTTTGGGTTTAATCTTGCGGTGTCCTTTCCCAGTGACAGCAGGGGCAGCAAGGCAAGTATTGTATTATTGCCATCGAGGATAAAAAGATGGGGTTTATATCATATTGCATGAGTTTATCCCTCTACATCATGTCATCTTTCTTAAGGCGTTACTATGTTCTTTATGAACTTAATACTCTAGATGCATGCTGGATAGCGATCGATGTGTGGAGTAATAGTAGTAGATGCAGGCAGGAGTCGGTCTACTTGCCACGGACGTGATGCCTATATACATGATCATGCCTAGATAATCTCATATTTATTCGCTTTTCTAGCAATTTCTCGACAGTAATTTGTTCACCCACCGTAATACTTATGCTATCTTGAGAGAAGCCACTAGTGAAATCTATGGCCCCCGGGTCTATCTTTTATCATATAAGCTTTCAATCTACTTTTATTTGCATCTTTACTTTTCCAATCAATATCATAAAATACCAAAAATATATTTATCTTATCATACTATCTATATTATATCTCACTTTCGCAAGTGGCCGTGAAGGGATTGACAACCCCTTTATTGCGTTGGTTGCGAGTTCTTTGTTTATTTGTGTAGGTGTGTGGGAATTTTGTGGAGCCTCCTACTGGATTGATACCTTGGTTCTCAAAAACTAAGGGAAATACTTACGCTACTATTGCTGCATCACCCTTTCCTCTTCAAGGAAACCCAACGCAAGCTCAAGACGTAGCAAGAAGGATTCCTGGCGCCGTTGCCGGGGAGGTCTTCGCTCAAGTCAAGACATACCAAGTACCCATCACAAACTCTTCTCCCTCGCATTTACATTATTTGCCATTTGCCTCTCGTTTTCCTCTCCCCCACTTCACCCTTGCCGTTTTATTCGCCCTCTCTTTCCAAATGTTCTCCTCTCTCTTTCGCTTGCCTTTTTCTGATTGCTTGTGTGCGGATTACTTGTCGCCATGGCGCAAGATAATACCAAACTGTGTGATTTCTCCAGTACCAATAATAATGATTTCCTTAGTACTCCGATTGCTCATCTTAATGATGTTGAGTCTTGTGAAATCAATACTGCTTTGTTGAATCTTGTTATGAAAGATCAATTCGTCGGCCTTCCTAGTGAAGATGTTGCTACCCATCTAAACAACTTTGTTGATTTGTGTGATATGCAAAATAAGAAAGATACAGATAACGATATTGTTAAATTGAAGTTATTTCCGTTTTCCCTTAGAGATCGTGCTAAAGTTTGGTTTTCGTCTTTGCCTAAAAATAGTATTGATTCTTGGAACAAGTGCAAAGATGCTTTTATCTCTAAGTATTTTCCTCCCACTAAGATCATCACTCTTGGGAACGATATTATGAATTTTAAACAACTTTATCATGAGCATGTTGCCCAATCTTGGGAAAGAATGAAATTGATGATTCGCAATTGCCCTACTCATGGTTTGAATTTATGGATGATCATACAAAAATTTTATGCTGGATTGAATTTTGCTTCTAGAAATCTTTTAGATTCAGTCGCGGGAGGCATGTTTATGGAAATCACTTTAGGAGATGCTACAAAACTTCTTGATAATATTATGGCTAATTATTCTCAATGGCACATCGAAAGATCTACTAGTAAAAAAGTGCATGCTATAGAAGAAATTAATGTTTTGAGTGGAAAGATGGATGAACTTATGAAATTGTTTGCTACTAAGAGTGCTCCTATTGATCCCAATGATATGCCTTTGTCTACTTTGATTGAGAATAATAATGAATCTATGGATGTGAATTTTGTTGGTAGGAATAGTTTCGGTAACAATGATTATCGAGGAAACTTTAACCCTAGACCGTTCCCTAGTAATTCCTCTAATAATTATGGAAATTCCTACAATAATTCTTATGGTAATTTTAATAAGATGCCCTCTGATTTTGAGAATAGTGTGAAAGAATTTATGATCTCTCAAAAGAATTTTAATGCCTTGCTTGAAGAAAAATGCTCAAAGTTGACGATTTGGCTAGGAACGTTGATAGACTTTTGCTTGATGTTGATTCTCTTAAACTTAGATCTACTCCTCCTAAGCATGATATCAATGAGTCCCTCAAAGCAATGAGAGTTTCCATAGATGAGTGCAAAGAAAGAACCGCTAGATTGCGTGCTAAGAAAGATTGCTTTGTAAAGGCGTGTTCTTCTAGTTTCCTTGAAAATAATGATGAAGATCTTAAAGTTATTGATGTGTCCCCTATTAGATCTTTGTTTCGCAATATGAATCTTAATAATAATGGGACTAGAGATGAGTCAACTTTAGTTAAAAGGCGTCCCAATAATTCGGAGTTTTTAGATCTTGATGCTAATTTTGGTAAAAGTGGGATTGGAGAGGTCAAGACTTTAACTAGCATTGAACCCACTATCTTGGATTTCGAGGAATTTGATTAATATAATTGTTCTTTAGAAGGTTGTATTTCCATGTTGCAATCCGTTCTAAATCCTCCTCATGCTTATAGTCAAAATAAAGCTTTTACCAAACATATTGTTGATGCCTTGATGCAATCTTTTGATGAAAAACTTAATTTGGAAGTTTCTATACCTAGAAAACTTAATGATGAGTGGGAACCTACTATAAAGATTAAAATTAAAGATCATGAGTGTTTTGCTTTATGTGATTTGGGTGCTAGTGTTTCCACGATTCCTAAAACTTTATGTGATATTCTAGGTTTCCATGATCTTGACGATTGCTCTTTAAATTTGCACCTTACGGATTCCACCATTAAAAGCCAATGCGAAGGATCAATGATGTTCTAATTGTTGCAAATAGAAATTTGGTGCCCGTAGATTTTATCGTTCTTGATATAGATTGCAATCTTTCTTGCCCTATTAGTCTTGGTAGACCTTTTCTTAGAACGATTGGCGGGATTATTGATATGAATGAAGGGAATATTAGATTCCAATTTCCATTAAGGAAAGGCATGGAGCACTTTCCAAGAAATAAAATTAAATTACCTTATGAATCTATCATGTGGGCTACTTATGAATTGAGTGCCAAAGATGGCACTACTTGAATCTATCCTCGCTTTTATGCCTAGCTAGGGGCGTTAAACGATAGCGCTAGTTGGGAGGCAACCCAATTTTATTTGTGTTTTTTGTTTTTGTTTCTGTTTAGTAATAAATTTTGCATCTACATTCTGTTTAGATTTGTTTTTATGTTTTAATTACTGTTCGTGCCAAGTAGAACCTATAGGATAAACTATGGTGATAGTTAATTTGATTCTGCTGAAAAACAGAAACTTTGCATGCACGAATTTAGTTTTGTTAAATCACAGAAACGTGCTTTTGAGTTGATTCTTTTTTATGTAGATCAATAGACAAATTTCCCAGGACTTCCTATTTTGGTAGGATTTGTAGAGTTCCATAAGTATTCATGGGTTACAGATTGCTACAGACTATTCTGTTTTCGACAGATTCTATTTTTCGTGTGTTGTTCGCTTATTTTGATGCATCTATGACTAGTATTAAGTGGTATGAACCATAGAGAACATGGAATACAGTAGGTTTAACACCAATATAAATAAATAATGAGTTCATTACAGTACCTTATGTGGTGGTTTTGCTTTCTTTCACTAACGGAGCTTATGAGATTTCCTGTTGAGTTTTGTGTTGTGAAGTTTTCAAGTTTTGGGTAAAGATTTGATGGACTATGGAATAAGGAGTGGCAAAAGCCTAAGATTGGGGATGCCCATGGCACCCCAAGATATTCAAGAATAGACAAAAGCCTAAGCTTGGGGATGCCCCCGGAAGGCATCCCCTCTTTCGTGTTCGTTCATTGGTAAATTTACTTGGAGCTATATTTTTATTCGCCACATGATATGTGTTTTGCTTGGAGCGTCTTGTATGATATTAGTTTTTGCTTTTTAGTTTAACACAATCATACTTGCTGTACACACCTTTTGGGAGAAGCCCACTTGATTGGAATTTATTAGAATACTCTATGTGCTTCACTTTTATCTTTTGAGCTAGATAGTTTTTGCTCTAGTGCTTCACTTATATCTTTTAGAGCACGACGGTGGCTTAATTTTGAAGAAATTGTTAGTCTCTCATGCTTCACTTATATTATTTTGAGAGTCTCTTAGAACAGCATGGTATTTGCTATGGTTATAAAATTGGTCCTAGAATGGTAGGCATCCAAGTTGGGTATAATAAAAACTATCATAGAAAGTGAATTGGATGCTATTTGATACTTGATGATTGTTTTGAGATATGGAGGTAGTGATATTAAAGTTATGCTAGTTGGGTGATTATGAATTCAACGAATGCTTGTGTTGAAGTTTGTGATTCCCATAGCATGCACGTATGGTGAACCGCTTTGTGATGATGTTGGATAACAATTTTACTTATTGATTGTCTTCCTTATGAGTGACGGTCGGGGACGACCGATGGTCTTTTCCTACCAATCTATCCCCCTAGGAGCATGCGTGTAATACTTTGTTTTTGATGACTTGCAGATTTTTGCAATAAGTATATGAGTTCTTTTGACTAATGTTGAGTCCATGGATTATATGCACTCTCACCCTTCCACCATTGCTAGCCTCTCTTGTGCCGCGCAACTTTCACCGGTACCATACACCCACCATATACCTTCCTCAAAACAGCCACCATACCTACCTATTATGGCATTTCCATAGCCATTACGAGATATATTGCCATGCAACTTTCCACCGTTCCGTTTATATGACACGCATCGTCATTGTCATATTGCTCTTTGAATAATCATGTAGTTGACATCGTATTTGTGGCAAGGCCACCTTCATAATTTTCATACATGTCGCTCTTGATTCATTGCATATCCCGGTACACCGCCGGAGGCATTCATATAGAGTCATATCTTGTTCTAAGTATTGAGTTGTAATTCTTGACTTGTAAGTAAATGAAAGTGTGATGATCTTCATTATTAGAGCATTGTCCCAGTGAGAAAAGGATGATGGACACTATGATTCCCCCACAAGTCGGGATGAGACTTCGGACTAAAGAAAAAAAGGAGAAAAAAGAAAGAAAGGCCAAAAGAAAAAAAAAGAAAGGCCAAAGAAAAAAAAAGAAAAAAAGAAAAAAAGCAAAAAATGAGAGAAAAAGAGAAAAGGGACAATGCTACTATCCTTTTTACCACACTTGTGCTTCAAAGTAGCACCATGATATTCATGATAGAGAGTCTCCTATGTTGTCACTTTCATATACTAGTGGGAATTTTTCATTATAGAACTTGGCTTGTATATTCCGATGATGGGCTTCCTCAAAATGCCCTAGGTCGTCGTGAGCAAGCGAGTTGGATGCACACCCACTTAGTTTCTTTTGTTGAGCTTTCATACATTTATAGCTCTAGTGCATCTGTTGCATGGCAATCCCTACTCACTCAGATTGATATCTATTAATGGGCATCTGCATAGCCCTTTGATACACCTAGTTGATGTGAGACTATCTTCTCCTTTTTTGTCTTCTCCATAACCACCATTCTATTCCACATATAGTGCTATGTCCATGGCTCACGCTCATGTATTGCATGAAAGTTGAAAAAGTTTGAGATTACTAAAGTATGAAACAATTGCTTGGCTTGTCATCAGGGTTGTGCATGATTAAATACTTTGTGTGATGAAGATAGAGAAACAGCTAGACTATATGATTTTGTAGGGATAACTTTCCTTAGCCATGTTATTTTGAGAAGACATGATTGCTTTGATTAGTATGCTTGAAGTATTACAATTTCTTATGTCAATATGAACTTTTATTTTGAATCATTTGGATCTGAACATTCATGCCACAATAAATAAAATTACATTGAGAATTATGCTAGGTAGCATTTCACATCAAAAATTCTGTTTTTATCATTTACCTACTCGAGGACGAGCAGGAATTAAGCTTGGGGATGCTTGATATGTCTCCAACGTATCTATAAATTTTGATTGTTCCATGCTATTATACCACCTGTTTTGGATATTTATGGGCTTTACTTTACACATTTATATCATTTTCGGGACTAACCTACTAACCGGAGGCCCAGCCCGTATTGCTGTTTTTCTTGCCTATTTCAGTATTTCAAAGAAAAGGAATATCAAACGGAGTCCAAATGCAATGAAACCTTCGGGAGCGTGATTTTTGGAACGAACGTGATCTAGAGGACTTGGAGTGCAAGTCAAGAAGCAGCCGAGGCGGCCACGAGGGTGGAGGGTGCGCCCCCCTATCTCGTGGGCCCCTGGGCGGCCACCGACCTACTTCTTCCTCATATATATACCCATGTACCCCGACAACATCAGAACAAGCCACGAAAACCTAGATCCATCACCGTAACCTTCTGTATCCGCGAGATCCCATCTTGGAGCCTTCGTCGGCGCTCCGCCGGAGGGGGAATCGACCATGGAGGGCTTCTACATCAACACCATAGCCCCTCCGATGAGTTGTGAGTAGTTTACCACAGACCTTCGGGTCCATAGTTATTAGCTAGATGGCTTATTCTCTCTTTTTGGATCTCAATACCATGTTCTCCTCGATCTTCTTGGAGATCTATTTGATGTAACTCTTTTTGCGGTGTGTTTGTCGAGATTCGATGAATTGTGGGTTTATGATCAAGTTTATCTATGAGAAATATTTGAATCTCCTATGAATTCTTTTATGTATGATTGAGTTATCTTTGCAAATCTCTTCGAATTATCAGTTTGGTTTGGCCTACTAGATTGATCTTTCTTGCAATGGGAGAAGTGCTTAGCTGTGGGTTCAATGGTGCGGTGTCCTTTCCCAGTGACAGCAGGGGCAGCAAGGCACGTATTCTATTGTTGCCATCGAGGATAAAAAGATGGGGTTTATATCATATTGCAAGAGTTTATCCCTCTACATCATGTCATCTTTCTTAATGCGTTACTCTGTTCTTTATGAACTTAATATTCTAGATGCATGCTGGATAGCGGTCGATGTATGGAGTAATAGTAGTAGATGCAGGCAGGAGTCGGTCTACTTGTCACGGATGTGATGCCTATATACATGATCATGCCTAGATAATGTCATAATTATTCGCTTTTCTATCAATTGCTCGACAGTAATTTGTTCACCCACCGTAATACTTATGCTATCTTGAGAGAAGCCACTAGTGAAACCTATGGCCCCCGGGTCTATCTTTTATCATATAAGCTTTCAATCTACTTTTATTTGCATCTTTACTTTTCCAATCTATATCATAAAATACCAAATATATATTTATCTTATCATACTATCTCTATCATATCTCACTTTCGCAAGTGGCCGTGAAGGGATTGACAACCCCTTTATTGCGTTGGTTGCGAGTTCTTTGTTTGTTTGTGTAGGTGCGTGTGACTTTTGAGGAGCCTCCTACTGGATTGATACCTTGGTTCTCAAAACCTGAGGGAAATACTTATGCTACTATTGCTGCATCACCCTTTCCTCTTCAAGTAAAACCAACGCAAGATCAAGACGTAGTAGGGAGCGGGGTTTTGGCCGGGGCCACGGACGGCGGAGGCAGGCTGCTCTGCCGTTGGTCGCTGGCTCTTCGGGGAAGATTGCGAACTGTGTCAGCCGGGAGGCACAAGACGGCCATCAAGCCATCCTGCGTAGATCGGACAGTACCAAAATAAAATAAAATCGTGTGACCCCAATTTAGTCTTCAGTCAACAGACATGTGACCACTCTCGTACCTTGTTGTTGATCTCTTAGTGTATTTCTTTAGATCAAAGAGATATGTCGTTCTTAACATTATGCGTTATCTGCATCTTCAGACACACCATCTTTCGGCTCACCGCAGCTGCTCCAACAAGGGAAGCATACACCAGAAGGAAGCTATAGTCCCCACTCAATAGTTCCCTGCATCAAATGTGCATGCCCGACATGGACAGCCACAACAACTGCAGGGCCATCAACAAGTCAGCACATGATGCTCACTCCTATGGATGGCAGCCAGATAGGTTGTACCCTCATCTTACTTGTGTGCAACATTTATGGCTTTGTTATTCATCTAAGCATGGAAAATAGATCATCACATTTCACTGTATATTCATGTTCATCTCTTACGGGTCTTGTTCAGGAGTTAACGTTGTTCCATAGTTCAGCTAAGATACTTGTTCTTTAGGTAACGTTGTTCCATAGTTATCATCCATCAGCCAATGCTATCACACAGGCTGGTGATTATAGTATTATACCACTTCTCGTATTACCTATGTTGTTCTTTAATACTTTTGTGTGCCATCTAGTTAATTTCGAGTACAAACGATACATATTCTGTAGCTTTCATCCGTGTTCTCCCTTTAGTTTATGAGACCTGTTGCTGCTAGTTAACCCCAGTCCTACTATTTATGTCGTCTCCTATAGGCACTCATTACATAAATCTAACTACTAGTTGCCTTCCATGCATGTCAGATATAATTGCACACATTGATATATCCACAAGAACCTCACGGAGCAATGTAAAGGCCAATAAACTTGATGTCAATGATACCCAATATGATGGAACATGTAAAGGCAGTTCTTCAGAAGACTTGTAGAAAGATGATGAATCCTCTTCACCCCACAAGGTCCTTGCTCTAACTTGGCCTGTGATATGGGTACAACATGCATATAATGTCCTGGAGTGTATCTACTCTGTTGCAATGCCATGTGCTTAGCATGATGATCATGCATGTAAATATGTCATGCCTTCCTATTTTTCAGTACCTATTCCATTCATGATAACATATTTTCAAATTCAAGTACTATCATTCTACTCTATCGCAATTCCATCTGCTTAATTTGGACATCATGCTTCTGAATATCTTAAGCATTGTTATTCATCAGTATGTACTTCATCTGTCTACCATACCATGTTTTTTTATATTGAAGTGTTGTTCTAGTGCTCTATTGCAATGCCATCTTAGTTTCCCAATCATACACGTGTATGTTGCCTTAGTTATTTCTGTACGTATTCCGCTAGCATACAGTTCAACTAGTGTTTTTTTGTTGTGTTGTCCTGTCGTATCCCTAGCTCTTACACCATACTCCCTCCGTCCGGATTACATGTTGCCGAAATGGATAAAAAAGGATGTATCTAGAACTGAAATACGCCTAGACCCATCCTTTTTTTCGGATGGAGGGAATACATGTCATATGTCATGCCTTTCTATTCTTCAGTACCAATTCCATCTCTCTGTTGTAGCATGTTTTATAATTAAAGCACCATTCTTCTATACAAGGCATGCAAGGGGAAGACGACTATGTTAGAATCTGAAGGGTTACAAACAAGGCCTTTGCAAAAGATCCAAACGCCAGGAGATAATAAACCAAGTCCAGTTTTTATAGATACTGCTCCAGCACAGAGAAACCCAACTCCTACTGATAATAAGCAGATTCCAGTGGCCAAAGAACTAGTCCGCTCTAGTCCAGCAAAAATATGTCAACTCCATTCTAAGAAGCGTGTGCGTATCCTTGCATCATAAAATTTTATAGCATGCTGATCATATTTTCTACATGTTTCTTACCCATCTCTCTTTTATAAAATAAGCTTAACTGATAGAAGAATTTCTGCAATGGTATCGTATATAAGGAAAGATTCTTGCAGGAATTCTCTATGCTCCAACGTAGATGTAAGTACCTGTTGTATATCACTATATTTTTACATCAGCATGTATTTTGTTAATCGGCATGAATCCAACCTTTATCTGATCTACATTTAGTTGTAGCAATGTATGATTAAAGGCCACAATGTTGATTTTTGTAAGGAAAACTGCCTGGTAGCTTTGCATCCTGAGCTGCATGACTGTACTATCTCATATCAGTGGGTTTGAATACTTTGGTTCTGCAGTGGGTTTTCAGTGTTTTTTTACTGTGTTGTCCTGTCGTATCCCTAGCTCTTACATCATACTCCCTCCGTCCGGATTACATGTTGCAGAAATGGATAAAACTGGATGTATCTAGAACTGAAATACGCCTAGACCCATCCATTTATTTCCGGATGGAGGGAATACATGTCAATATGTCATGCCTTTCTATTCTTCAGTACCTATTCCATCTCTGTTGTAGCATGTTTTATAACTGAATCACCATTCTTCTATATAAGGCATGCAAGGGGAAGACGGCTATGTTAGAATATGAAGGGTTACAAACCAGGTCTTTGCAAAAGATCCAAACGCCAGGAGATAATAAACCAACTCCATTTTTCATAGATACTGCTCCAGCACAGAGAAACCCAACTCCCACTGAGAATAAACAGATTCCAGTGGCCAAAGAACTAGTCCGCTCTAGTCTAGCAAAAGAATGTCAACTCCATTCTTAGAAGCGTGTGCGTATCCTCGCATCATGAAATTTTATAACATTCTGATCATATTTTCTACATGTTTCTTACACATCTCTCTTTTAGAAAATAAGGTTAAACGATAGAAGACTTCCTCCATTGGGATCATATTCGAGGAAAATATCTTGCGGGAATTCTCTGTGCTCCAATGCTGATGTAAGTACCTGTTGTATATCACTATATTTTTACATCAGCATGTATTTTGTTAATCGGCGTGAATCTAACCTTTATCTGATCTAAAATTAGTTGTAGCAAAATGTTAAAGGCACCAATGTTGATTTTTGTAAGGAAAACTGCCTGGTAGTTTTGCATACTGAGCTGCATGAGTCTACTATCTCATATCACGCAAATTACTGAATTGTAGTGCTTCTCTGGTTGCTCATTCATACGTTGTGTCAATGTTGCTTTCATATTACCTTACCTGGCTTATGATAGCTGTGCCATATTGTGTTAATTTGGTGTAGGCTAGTTGCCCAAACGTTCGTTGTGTCAATGTTGCTTTCCTATTATCTGACTTGGCCAATGATAGCAATGCTAGTGTGTTAATTTGGTGCAGGCTGCTGAAGATAAGAAGACAAACTATGAAAACAGCAAGGCAACCCCATTGTTTCTTTCCAGTAAATCTAGGCCAGGTAATATGGCAATAACTCGTGATTAATCTGTTTGGTTCCCGTCCTAATTTATGTTATGATGCAGTGGTTGAAAAACTCTCCACTATCAATAATACAAGCCTGCCAAAATCGCCATCTGAATCTGTTCAGTATCCTCTGTCTCGAATGCAACATAATAAATGTATGTTTGTGAACCAATTAATGGCTGAAGCAATGATGGAAATGGTGGATGAGTCAGAGGTGCAGAGTCGTGCGACACAACAACTAATCAATGTTTTCAGAGGCAGTGTAGCAAAGCAGCAAGAACTTGCCCACATGCTTATGGGCGTCATCTGTGATGAGGTTGCAGATTGTGACTTTGTAGATGGTTAGGTTCTGCTCATTTATTTGCACTGGCATCAATCTTTGATTGCCCAGTGGATGTAATTTCCTGTAATATATGTTGGATGTGCAACGTTATTCCCTGTATGCCGTACCTTTGCTTGATCGGTTTTGGTCATGTGCATAATTGCTCGTTGTAATGGGCTCAAATTATCTAATTTGGCCTAAAGACTTGTACGAACTTTAGTGGGCCCATTAAGTTAATGGGCCGTTACTAGGCCAAAAGTTAATGGTCGGCCTCTTACCTCCCGGGTCGTTAACAGGCCGACATCGAAGTGGGCAACAGGTGGGCCCAATTTATTTCACAGGCCGTTAACAGGCCGTTACTAAGTTTGGGCTACATATGGCCCAACTATACTATAGGCCTTTAGCAGGCCGAAAGAGACAACGGGCTTGTACTGGACCATGAAGAGCATGGGCCGCTAAGAGGCCGAAAGTCAGGTCGTATTGTAAATGGCCCAACTATGTTGTGGGCCTTTAGTAGGCCGAAAGAGAAATCGGGCTGGTATTGGACCATGAAGGGCATGGGCCGTTAAAAGGCCAAAACTAAGGTCCGACTACAAATGGCCCAACTCATTTATGGTCCGTTAACAGGCCGAAAGGCACATAGGGTCGGGAATTGGCCCAACACTTAAATGGGTCGCTAAAAGGCCAAAACTCAGGTCTGACTACAAATGGCCCATCAGATTTATGGGCCGTCAACAGGCTGAAAGACACACCAGGCCGGAAACTAAAAGGCCGAAACTCAGGTCTGACTAGAAATGGCCCATCAGATTTATGGGCCGTCAACAGGCTGAAAGACACACTGGGCCGGAAATTAGCCCAACATTTAAATGGGTCGCTAAAAGGCCGAAAGATGTACATCCTGAAAATTGGCCCATCCATTGAATGGGTCGTTAACAGGCCGAAATCTCATCAGGCCGATATTGAGCCCAAATATATAGTGGGCTATTAACGGGCTTGAACTGACGATGGGCTGCAATGGTGTCAAATCTTCAACGGGCCGTTGACAGGCCGAATTGGCATATCTCGTATGGGTCGTGGGCTTAAATGGACCTGACACAGGTAGGCCTTATATGGGTCGGCCTGCTAATTTTTACTGGGTCGGCCTTTTTCACCGGAATGGGCCACTGTTGGGTCGTGCCACGTGTCGACCTATCATAGGCGCCTCCTGTCCAATGAGTGGATGGCATCTGTCCCAACGGTGAGGCAACACGTGTTTCCTGCGGCCAATTATGATTTTACACGTGGAAAATCACCATTGGTCTGGGCTGTTAACGGGTTATCGGATCCAAAACCGGACCCGATAGCTTAACGGCATTTTGTTACAGTGGATGCCACGTGTCGGTCACCCTTGACGAAAGCACTTCAGTGACACGCGATTTATCGTCATGGAAGTGGACACTTTCGTGATGATAATTTTGGTAATGTCATGGAACACTTCTACGACGGCACAGGTATGACTATCTTGATTCTGTCATAAAATTGTCATGGATGTACATGCATGACAAAAAACGCGACCTACTGTGACAAACACGTATCATCACGGAAGTGTATTTTTTGTAGTGTTACACATTATGTCACAATACTTATTGCTATTCTCTCTTATTTTACAAGGTTTACATAAAGAGGGAGAATGTCGGGAGCTGGGATTCTGGGCTAGAAAAGGACCAAATATTACAGACCTATTCTGCACAGCTCCAAATGTCCTGAAACTCCACGAAAGTCATTTTGGGAATTAATAGAAAATGTTGAGCAGAAGAAGTACCAGAGGGGGCCCACACCCTGGCCACGAGGGTGGGGCCGCACCCTACCCCCCTTGGCGCGCCCCCTGCCTCGTGGGCCACCTAGAAGCCCTCCGGTGCCCATCTTATGCTATATGAAGTCTTTTACCCTGGAAAAAATCATAAGCAAGCTTACGGGACGAAACTATGCCCCCACGAGGCGGAACCTTGGCGAAACCAATCTAGGGCTCCAGCGGAGCTGTTCTGCCAGGGAAACTTCCCTCCGGGAGGGGGAAATCATCACCATCGTCATCACCAACGATCCTCTCATCGGAAGGGGGTCAATCTCCATCAACATCTTCACCAACACCATCTCCTCTCAAACCCTAGTTCATCTCTTGTATCCAATCTTTGTACCAAAACCTCAGATTGGTACCTGTGGGTTGCTAGTAGTGTTGATTATTCCTTGTAGTTGATGCTAGTTGGTTTATTCGGTGGAAGATCATTTGTTCAGATCCTTAATGCATATTAATACCCCTCTGATCATGAACATGAATATGCTTTGTGATTAGTTACGTTTGTTCCTGAGGACATGGGTGAAGTCTTGCTATTAGTAGTCATGTGAATTTGGTATTCGTTCGATATTTTGATGAGATGTATGTTGTCTTTCCTCTAGTGGTGTTATGTGAACGTCGACTACATGACACTTCACCATTATTTGGGCCTAGAGGAAGGCATTGGGAAGTAATAAGTAGATGATGGGTTGCTAGAGTGACAGAAGCTTAAACCCTAGTTTATGCGTTGCTTCGTAAGGGGCTGATTTGGATCCACTTGTTTCATGCTATGGTTAGGTTTACCTTAATACTTCTTTTGTAGTTGTGGATGCTTGAAATAGGGGTTAATCATAAGTGGGATGCTTGTCCAAGAAAGGGTAGTACCCAAGCAACGGTCCACCCACATATCAAATTATCAAAGTAACGAACGTGAATCATACGAATGTGATGAAAACTAGCTTGACGATAATTCCCATGTGTCCTCGGGAGCGCTTTTCTCTATATAAGAATTTGTCCAGGCTTGTCCTTTGCTACAAAAAGGATTGGGCCATCGTGCTGCACCTTATTTACTTTCATTGCTTGTTACCCGTTACAAATTATCTTATCACAAAACTATATGTTACCTATAATTTCAGTGCTTGCAGAGAATACCTTACTGAAAACCGCTTGTCATTTCCTTATGCTCCTCGTTGGGTTCGACACTCTTACTTATCGAAAGGACTATGACAGATCCCCTACACTTGTGGGTCATCAAGACTCTTTTCTGGCGCCGTTGCCAGGGAGTGAAGCGCCTTTGGTGAGTGGAACTTGGTAAGGAAAAATTTATATAGTGTGCTGAAATTTACTGTCACTTGTTACTATGGAACATAATCCTTTGAGGGGCTTGTTCGGGGTATCTTCACCCCGACCAGTAGAGCAAAGAGTTGCTCCTCAACCTACTGAACCTACTAAAAAATTTTAATTTGAAATCCTTCGGGTATGGTAGAGAAACTGCTAGCTAATCCCTTTGCAGGAGATGGAACATTGCATCCGATTTACACCTAATCTATGTGGATGAAGTTTGTGGATTATTTAAGCTTGCAGGTATGCCCGATGATGTTATCAATAAGAAGGTCTTCCCTTTATCTTTTAAGGGAGATGCATTGACATGGTATAAGCTATGTGATGATATGGGATCATGGGACTACAAACGATTGAAATTGGAATTTCACCAGAAGTTTTATCCTATGCATCTTGTTCATCGTGATCGTAATTATATATATAATTTTTGTCCTCGCGAAGGAGAAAGCATCGCTCAAGCTCAGGGGAGGCTTAAGTCAATGTTATATTCATGCCCCAATCATGAGCTCTCAAGAGAAATGATTATTCAAAAAATTTATGCTCGGCTTTCTCTCAACAATCGCTCCATGCTTGATACTTCTTGTGCTGGGTCTTTTATGATGAAGACTATTGAATTCAAATGGGATTTATTGGAAAGAATTAAACGCAACTCTGAAGATTGGAATCTCGACGAAGGTAATGAGTCAGGTATAACACCTAAGTTTGATTGTGTTAAATCTTTTATGGATACCGATGCTTTTCGTGGATTTAGCACTAAATATGGACTCGACTCTGAGATAGTAGCTTCTTTCTGTGAATCATTTGCTACTCATGTTGACCTCCCTAAGGAGAAGTGGTTTAAATACAATCCTCCCATTGAAGTAAAAGTAGTTGCACCTATTACAGTTGAAGAAAAGACTATCACTTA
Organism: Triticum dicoccoides; assembly: GCF_002162155.2. NCBI lineage: Eukaryota > Viridiplantae > Streptophyta > Magnoliopsida > Poales > Poaceae > Triticum > Triticum dicoccoides. Next base: position 116,231,151 of record NC_041381.1, read on the forward strand.
TAATGATCCTATTGTTCCTTCCACTTATATTGAGAAACCACCTTTCCCTGTTAGGATAAAGGATCATGCTAAAGCTTCAACTGTGGTTTGTAAGAGTCATACTAGAACATATAAACCACCTAAGCAAATTAAAGTTGAACCTAGTATTGCTATGGTTCAGGATCTCTTGGCTGATAATATTGATGGGCATGTTATTTATTTCTGTGATGCAGCTGCTAGAATTGGTAGACCCGATGCTAAGAAACATAGACCTGTTGTAGGCATGCCTGTTATTTCTGTTAAAATAGGAGATCATTGTTATCATGGCTTATGTGATATGGGTGCTAGTGCTAGTGCAACACCTCATTCCTTATATGAAGAAATTATGCATGACATTGCACCTGCTGAGATAGAAGAAATTGATGTTACAGTTAAGCTTGCCAATAGAGATACTATTTCACCAATTGGGATTATTAGAGATGTTGAAGTCTTGTGTGGGAAAGTTAAATATCCTGCTGATTTTCTTGTTCTTGGTTCCCACAAGACGACTTTTGTCCCATTATATTTGGTAGACCCTTCTTGAACACTGTTAATGCTAAGATAGATTGTGAAAAGGATGTTGTTACTATTGGTTTGGGGGATATGTCTCGTGAGTTTAATTTTGCCAAATTTCGTAGACAACCCCATGATAAATAATTGCCTAGTAAAGATGAAATTATTGGTCTTGCTTCTATTGCCATGCCTCCTAATGATCCTTTAGAAAAATATTTGCTAGACCATGAAAATGATATGTTTATGAATGAAAGAAGGGAGATAGATGAAGTATTCTTTAAACATGGACCTATTTTGAAACACAACTTGCCTGTTGAAATTCTAGGGGATCCTCCTCCACCCAAGGGTGATCCCGTGTTTGAGCTTAAGCCATTACCTGATACTCTCAAATATGCTTATCTTGATAAAAAGAAGATATATCCTGTTATTATTAGTGCCAACCTTTCAGAGCAGGAAGAGGAAAGATTATTGAAAACTCTGAAGAAGCACCGTGCTGCTATTGGATATACTCTTGATGATCTTAAGGGCATTAGTCCCATGCTATGCCAACACAAAATAAAATTGGAGGGAGACGCCAAACCAGTTATTGATCACCAACGACGGTTAAACCATAAGATGAAAGAAGTGGTAAGAAAGGAAATACTAAAGCTCCTTGAGGCAGGTATAATTTATCCAGTTGCTGATAGTTTGTGGGTAAGTCCTATCCATTGTGTCCCTAAGAAGGGAGGTATTACTGTCGTCTCTAATGATAAAGATGAATTGATCCCGCAAAAAATTTGTACAGGTTATAGGATGGTAATTGATTTCTGCAAATTAAATAAAGCTACTAAAAAAGATCATTACCCTTTACCTTTTATTGATCAAATGCTAGAAAGATTATCCAAACATACACATTTTTGCTTTCTAGATGGTTACTCTGGTTTCTCTCAAATACCTGTGTCAGCAGAGGATCAAGAAAATACCACTTTTACTTGCCCTTTCGGTACTTTTTCTTATAGACGTATGCCTTTTGGTTTATGTAATGCACCTGCTACCTTTCAAAGATGCATGATGGCTATATTCTCTGACTTTTGTGAAAAGATTTGTGAGGTTTTCATGGATGATTTCTCCGTTTATGGGTCTTCTTTTGATGATTGCTTGAGCAACCTTGATCGAGTTTTGCAGAGATGTGAAGATACTAGTCTCATCTTGAATTGGGAGAAGTGCCACTTTATGGTTAATGAAGGCATTGTCTTGGGGCATAAATTTTTTGAAATAGGTATTGAAGTTGATAAAGCTAAGGTTGATGCTATTGAAAAGCTGCCATGTCCAAGGACATTAAAGGTATAAGGAGTTTCCTTGGTCATGTCGGTTTTATAGGAGGTTGATTAAGGACTTCTCTAAAATTTCTAGGCCTCTGACTAATCTATTGCAAAAAGATATTCCTTTTGTCTTGGATGATGATTGTGTAGAAGCATTTGAAATACTTAAGAAAGCTTTGATTTCTACCCTATTGTTCAGCCACCTGATTGGAATTTACCCTTTGAAATTATGTGTGATGCTAGCGATTATGCTGTAGGTGTTGTTCTAGAACAAAGAATAGATAAGAAACTAAATGTTATTCAATATGCTAGTAAAACTCTAGACACTGCCCAGAGAAATTATGCTACTACTGAAAAAGAATTCTTAGCAGCTGTATTTGCTTGTGATAAGTTTAGACCTTATATTGTTGATTCTAAAGTAACTATTCACACTGATCATGATGCTATTAAATATCTTATGGAAAAGAAAGATGCTAAACCTAGACTTATTAGATGGGTTCTCCTACTACAAGAATTTGATTTGCATATTATTGATAGAAAGGGAGCTGAGAACCCCGTTGCAGACAACTTGTCTAGGTTAGAGAATGTTCTTGATGACCCACTACCTATTGATGATAGCTTTCCTGATGAACAATTAGCTGTCATAAACACTTCTCGTACTGCTCCATGGTATGCGGATTATGCTAATTACATTGTTGCTAAATTCATACCACCTAGTTTCACATACCAGCAAAAGAAAAAGTTCATCTATGATTTAGGACATTACTTCTGGGATGACCACACTTTATAAAGGAGGAGTAGATGGTGTTATTAGACGTTGTGTACCTGAGCATGAACATGAATATATCCTACGCAAGTGTCACTCCGAGGCATACGGAGGACACCACGCTGGAGATAGAACTGCACATAAGGTATTGCAATCCGGTTTTTATTGGCCTACTCTCTTCAAAGATGCCCGTAAGTTTGTGTTGTCTTGTGATGAATGTCAAAGAATTGGTAATATTAATAGACGTCAAGAAATGTCTATGAATTATTCTCTTGTTATTGAACCATTTGATGTTTGGGGCTTTGATGATATCAGACCGTTTCCTTCCTCTATTGGGTATACACATATTTTAGTTGTTGTTGATTATGTTACTAAGTGGGTAGAAGCTATTCCAACTAGTAGTGCTGATCATAACACCTCTATTAAGATGCTTAAAGAAGTTATTTTTCTGAGGTTTGGAGTCCCTAGATACTTAATGTAATATCCTAAATTTCCAATTTGGAATGTTATACATTAGATCATCATTGCATATCATATTTTATAGCATTTTGGTTGATCCTAGAAATTCTACGCAACTCAAGGACCCACGGAGAGAGTTGGGGATTTCGTTATTTTCATATTTGAGTTTTCTCAAATTTTGAAAAGAGGGTCATTTGATTTTAATTAGTTTTCTCTTCAAATATTTCCAATATGAAAATAAAAGAGAGGGGATAAAATGACTTCTCCAAAATAAAGAAATATTGGAGGAAAAATATTAAAATCAAATAAGAATTTTATTCGAAGTTTTATTGCTATTTTATTCGAATTAGGAAAAAAATGTGTTTGTCAAAATTGCATTAGAAGCCAAAATAAATGTTCACCTTGTGTGCCATATTTTTAGAGGACGGGAAAAAAATATTTCAGGATTTTTGGAGTCCGTTTAGTATTTCTTTTATTTGTTTTTCTGCGCGTCGGAATATTTAAATAAACGAACCGACCTATCGGGCCGTGTCCGCCCCGGACTCCTGGCTCGGACGGCCTTTAAAGTCGGGAGGCCCGACCCCATCCCCACCAAACCCTAGCCCCGCCAGCCGCGCCGCCGCCGCCGCGCGCACCCGCGCCGCCACCACCCACCGTCGCGCCAGAGCCGCCACCGCCGCCGGAGCTACTCGCCGCCGCCACCACCCACAGTCGCGCCGGAGCCGCCACCGCCACCAGAGCTACTCGCCGCCGCCGCAACCAACCCCGCCGTCGATGAGGTAGTCGCCGCCGCTGCCGATTTTCGCGAGAAAACCGATCAGTTTTATTTCGTAAACCCTAGATCCGGTTTTCTGTTAGATCGGTTTTATTTTTTCGGTTTAGTTAAATAGCGGGCGTTCGTCCGTACGTTCGTTTTAACGAACGATATTCACCCGTTAGCCACAGAGATCGAGCGTTCGTTCGTTAGCCTGTTCGTCAGTTTTCTTTTTCCAGGGTTTTTCCGCGATTATTTTTTATCGCGATTGCTGCCCTAATCTTCGTTTTAGTTTATCTTTTCGCTCATTTATCGGAACCAGGCAATTCAAGTGCCTAGATCTTCGTCTCAAAGCCCTCTTTCTGTTTAACCAACTTGAACAAGATTTTGGTACTGTAAAATTTGACTTTAGTCCAGATTAGTAAACACATCTTGTTTCTTTCGCAGTTTGAGTTTCGTTGCTCCGTTCGATTTGATTCTTTTTGCAAACCGGAGTTCTTCAGTTGAACTTTCTAGTTAGATCTTTTATTTGAGTTTTACCCGTGCTTCTAGTTGAGTGCTTATGTATGTTATTGTTTGTTTGCGATAGAGTACACGGAGTGCGAAGTGTGCTACTACGAGTCTCTAGGTTTTGCGGATCATCAGCAAGGCAAGTAACACTTTGATCATACCTCTTTACTACCCAGTTTTTATGCATTAGATCAACCCTCAAACATTGCATGGTTAGGATCTGATTAACATGTGGGTTTTGGGAAGTATATGATGAGGTAGAACCTATTGCCCTATTTATTATCAAACATTTGGGAGTTACTTTTACGTGATGCTTATATTGCTATGCTATGCTTGTAGACGTGGTTTGGGTGAGTGAATCCATGACAGATGTGAGTATTGTTAATCAATTAATGGTTAATTTAAGGCGGCTACTTAAATACACATCTGGGTGGATTGCTTGAGGCACCCTGGAGTACCCAGTGGTTGTCAGGGCACCTAGAGATCCAGTGTTGTCCTGTAACGACCCGAACCTGATAAGATTCGATGTCCCTGTGCTCACTATGCTAGTCCCTGTATCGACTCGCTAGCACACACAGTACATATGAATATCAAATAACAAGTGCATCATTTACTATGACGTGTGATCCAGAATTTATAAAGTAGTACAATCTCATAACACATAGCTAACTTTATTCAATAATAACAGCAGAAATGTAGCATAATAGACGATGAGTCCCATCAATGCCACTAGCGAAAATGCTGAGTGAAGACTCGCGACCCTACTGTATCTCAATGATCATCTGAAAATCCTGCAACATGATAAATTGTAGCCACAAGGGTCAAATTGAATGTATTGGCAAATCACACAATATGATAAAGCAAACCTACATCCACAAGCAAAGTATGACAAACAAAACACTCAAGTTTGGTTTCGCATAAAACTACCTTCACCTACCTCCACGACATAGGCAAGGTGCAAACAGCACAGATGATAAAGATCTTCAAGATGTCTCAAGTGCGCTCAGTCCTGGCGCATTCTCTAGGGACAATAGAGCACTCAGCCAGTGACGCATTCACGTGAGAAAAAACCCCGACAACTCAAGTGCGCTCAGTCATGGCGCATTCTCTAGGGACAATAGCGCACTCAGCCAGTGACGCATTTACGTGAGTAAAAGTCCCGAGCCTACAGCTATAAGCGCTCACCACTTCCATGCATCACTTGACACATGCCCTCGTCTACCATAGCAAGTTGATCACACCAACACATAATACAATCAATACCAAAACATGACAACACGAGCATAGCATCAAACCACACATGCATAGCAGAATATAGGATGAGCAAAATCAAAAGTGCAAACTTGCCTTGAACGGTGCTGAAGTACTCTAATGCTTAATTCTGATCCGCTTCACTCTGCGGACAATCTATACGATAACGAAGGCACCGATAAATAAACTGTACTCATGTAACACTAAAATAAAGTCAACATCAAAGAATTCAAATAAAAACATAAATAACAAAACATATCAGTAGGTATATCTTATCTACATGTTAGTACGATCATAATGCAAAAAGAATCAACTAATTTGGATCAACGGTGTGAAAGATATGGCCTCTGGAGTTTGAATTTAAATTTAAACAGTGCAAAAAATGTGAAATTTTAGTCCTACAGTATTCTTCTGGTCACTTCGAGTACACAAGAAAAAGAAACGATGAATTTGAAGTTACGTATCTCAAGATATACCGAAACGAAAATATGATATGGAATCTGCCAAAAAAATTGTGCCAAAACAGCGTTCCTGGAAGAACTGCTGCGGCTGCTGTGGATGTGCGACGTGGCGCGACAGGAATCGGTGAAGGTGTTCACTGCTATGCTTAAGCGGTGGATGGCCGGTTTATAACGCAAAACCTTTCAAAGGAAAAAAAGCAACAGGGATCTAATCGTAGCCATTGGGGAGGGATCGGACGGTGCAAGGCGACTCACCGAGAGACAGGGCTCGGTGGCCGCCGGAGTTGAGTAAGACGGCGCGGCCGGCTTGGACTGCACGCTGAAGAGGTCTTCGGAGCTCGGGGATTGACCCACGGGATGCGGAGATAGGCGGAGAACTCGAAAACACCCTCCTGGGCGACCGGGGCTTCTGTTAGCGTCGGCGAGGACCGGCTGGAGCAGAACTGACGGCGTCAAATTTCGGGGCGAGGTCGTTGCACTCGATCTGGTGCTCTGCTCAAGGGTAAAAGGAGTCAGGGCGAAGCGGAGAAGAGAGGGAAAAGGGAAGGAGTATGCGGGGATCCTCGGGGACTTCTGTAGGTGACAGATTCGCCTGCCGGAAGCTTCAGGCAACGGCAGACTCCGGCGAGATCGTGAGGCATTTTAGGGCACAGGAGGCGGTGATTTTGGCAAAGATCGGTAGAGGAGGACTCGGGGAATATTTATACGGAGGGTGGGAGGCGAGAGCTGCAAGATCCGAGCCGAATCCACGGAGGATTTGGATCGGGATTGGTCTCCAGGAAGAACACGCTGGAGGTAGGGGATGAGGAAAAAACCAAAAAAAAAAAAGGCTGCCGCCTGCTGTGCGGAAATGGGCCGAAGGCCTGCTAGCGGCTGCTACTGCGTCGTTTAGCTGCATCGCGCGCGCGGGCGACGGGTAGAGACTGGGCTGCGCTCTCTGCGGCCAGGTGAACAGTAAACTCTGGACATAATAATATTCTACAGACTACAGGGCAGATAAATGGCTAAAACAAAATAACATATAAATACCTAAAAATACCAGAACATACACTAAATTAAACAAATAAATAATACCTAAAAACAAAATAACATATAAATACCTAAAAATACCAGAACATACACTAACATATAAATAACATATAAACAAATATATATATTATGTAATACAAGCACATAAAGAGCAATATAATTACAACTATAAAATAATTTTGTGTTTCTAAAATTCCCAAAATAGTTTATGTAAACTCCATATAATATCATTAACATTTTCTAAATATAATTTATAGGGGAGGAGTCATATTATCTCCACTCCAAATATTTGCCTTAAGTTGCAATAATGATTTGAACAGTCAGAAAATTTCAAATATGCATAGAAAATCATGATGAAAAAGAATGATCCTATTAACATTCCAAATCTAAAAATTTGGGATGTTACATGTCCTAGGATATCCCGGAGTACCCGTGTGATCATTCTACGGTCCGTCACCCAGGCTCAAAGGGATCATAAGATTATTCATGCTAGAAACTTCCGTGTGCAGCCACAAGCCAACATGGGCTCTGGCATGGTTGAGTAAGTTGCGTGAAGCTCTTGAAGAGGTAGACTAGCAGATGTAGTGGGTTGTAGGTGGTACTCTCAACCTAGAGTAGAGAGTTAATGCTTCAGAAAGGCTGTGTCTCGAATCTCCGACCATGGATGTGTTCGAGTCTTGTGGGGAAAAGTGCGCAAATCTCTGTAGAGTGTACAAACTAATCATGGTTAGCCGTGTCCCCGGTTATGGACATCTTGAGTATCTGGTTCTTGGATTATCATGTTGATCTCATCACTCTAAATTAATTCGATTGGGTTTAATGATGATGTTTAATTGGGATTGAGTTGGAGGAACCTTCCCAATGTTTAACAACCACCATGATAGTTAAATAAAATTTATTCCTTTGTTGTAGGAAAAAATTGGCTTTATGCAAAACTGTAACCATAGAGCTTTTCCACCAGCCAAATATGCATGTAGTGATAGTAATCATTTTGTTCATTACTCAATGTGTTACTTTCTTTGCCAGCATATTCCATGTGCTGACCCGTTTCGGGCTGCAACGTTTCACGTTGCAGACTTTTCAGACGACGAGTAAGGTGCCATAGGTCGTTGTCTTTCACTCAGCTATGCTGTTGGAGTTGATGGACTCACTTTATCTTCCAAGCCTTCTGCTGTTATCGTTTTTAGATGGCCTTAAGACATATTATTGTAAGAAGTTCTCTTTTGAGACATTTGATGTAATAAGTGTGTGATTGAAACTCTGTTACAAATCCTCAAGTACTGTGCGTGTCAGCATTACCGATGCAAGGATGACACTGATGCACAGAGACTAGACTGTTTGAGGTCTGGTCGCTACAAGATGGTATCAGAGCACACGCTGACTGTAGGACACGACCACTAAGCTAAAACCATAGGTAACTCTTCTCTTCTCATTTTTGACTTCTCTCCTCCTTTATACTCTATAGGATGGCGGATGCAAGGGATAAGTTCACCCAACCGGATAAAGATACACCTTTTGGACGACATCTAAAGGAAGTTACTAGATACCTGAACATCAGAATACCAAGCTTCACCGGGACCTACATCGCCACTTTACCAGAAGAGGAGCATTGGATGATTCGAGTTCAAGTTCCAGGAAGGACGTTCATGCTAGTCACTGAGCCCATAGAGTTTTTCTTTGATGCACCAACCTGGAGTCTAGGAAAGAGCATGGTAGCCCACATCACCATGGGACGCATTGGATAAGTTTACCACAAGGATTTCAAGGATACTATCTACCAGATTTGTGGGCGCCAAGATGAGCAATGGGAGATGATCAGCACCAGGAGGGATATGTCCATTGCAGCTTTCATCCAGGAGTTAAACAAAGCACATTCGTCTCCAGGAGAACCAGATGTGCGCAGGCATGATAGATCTGAAGAAGGCAATGACCAGGATCACGGAGGAAGAACTCAAGTCTACACGCGATGGATATGAGGAGGAAATGACGATACTCGTGGAGAAGAATGGCGACCTAACAAGGAAGCTAGGAGTATTCATGGAAGACCCGCGCCAGGAGGAGAAGACGACGATTCCACTTGTCCGGAGAACTACATCATCATCGACGACACCGACTCGGACCTCGATGATAGCGACGATGACTATGTTGATGAAGCTGGAGCAGATATCATGGAGTCTTCCACTGATTAAACTTCTAGATGACCCCCATATCAGTAGTAGTATTCCCCCATGTATATAGTATAGTCCGAGCACTTTTGTAATGATAGTTAGGCCGTTTGTATGCCCTTGTTTGAATTGATTGAAATGATATGATTGTGTTTGTCTCATGTGCATATGGGTAGTGTTTTCCCTCTAGACCTCATTCTATTCTATTTTCTCATCTTTTCTAAACCCATCAGATGCCTCCGAGATGTGACAATGGATTTGCTTTCCCACCGGAGCTCACTCAGTTGATCCAGCAGCAGAATACCCTAATGCAGCTACTAGTCCAGAATCAGAACCAGGGGAACAACAACAACAACAACAACAACAACAACAAGCCACCACCACCACCACCAACTGTTGATCACTTAGCCCGTTTCCTAAAGGCTAAATCCGCCGGTGTTCTCCAGTAGCACTGAGCCGATTGTTGCAGATGATTTGCTCCACAAGATTGGAAGGGAGCTGACCACAGCAGGATGCACAGATGCGGAGAGAGTGCGTTTTGCCGCACATCAGCTTGATGGACCCGCAGCATCATGGTGGGAGAATTTCACAGCCACTTACCCCATCGACACTGTCACATGGGACCAGTTCCAGCAGGCTTTCCGCACTGCACATGTTTTAGCAGGAGCTATGGCCATGAAGAAGCGCAAGTTTCGTAACTTGCTCCAAGGAGGACGCACAGTGGGTCAGTATGTGGATGATTTTACTAAGTTAGCACGTTATGCCCTAGATGACGTCGCTACAGATGCCGCTAAAAAGGAGAAGTTTCTAGAAGGACTGAATGATGTGCTAAGCATTGATACGTCTCCGTCGTATCTATAATTTTTGATTGTTCCATGCCAATATTATTCAACTTTCATATACTTTTGGCAACTTTTTATACTATTTTTTGGGACTAACATATTGATCCAGTGCCCAGTGCCAGTTCCTGTTTGTTGCCTATTTTATGTTTCGCAGAAACCCAATATCAAACGGAGTCCAAATGGGATAAAAACGGACGGAGAATTATTTCGGAATATTTATGATTTTTGGGAAGTAAAATCAACGCGAGACGGTGCCCGAGGGGGCCACGAGGCAGGGGGGTGCTCCCTAGGGAGGCAGGCACGCCCTGGACCCTCGTGGGTACCCCGTAAGGCGGTTGACGCTCTTCTTTTGCCGCAAGAAAGCTAATTTTATGAGAAAAATCTGGGCAAAAGATTCACCCCAAATGGAGTTACAGATCTCCGAATGTAAAAGAAACGGTGAACGGGCAGAATCTGAGAACACAGAAACAGAGAGAGACAGAGAGACAGATCCAATCTCGGAGGGGCTCTCGCCCCTCCCACACCATGGGAGCCAAGGACCAGAGGGAAAACCCTTCTCCCATCTAGGGAGAAGGTCAAGGAAGAAGAAGAAGAAGGGGGGCTCTCTCCCCCTTGCTTTCGGTGGCGCCGGAGCGCTGCCAGGGGCCATCATCATCACCGCGATCTTCACCAACACCTCCGCCATCTTCACCAACATCTCCATCACCTTCCCCCATCTATATTCAGCGGTCCACTCTCCCGCAATCCGTTGTACCCTCTACTTGAACATAGTGCTTTATGCTTCATATTATTATCCAATGATGTGTTGCCATCCTATGATGTCTGAGTAGATTTTCATTGTCCTACCGGTGATTGATGAATTGCTATGAGTGGTTTGAGTTGCATGTTTTATTATTGGTGCTGTCCTATGGTGCTCTCCGTGTCGCGCAAGCGTGAGGGATTCCCGCTGTAGGGTTTGCAATATGTTCATGATTTGCTTATGGTGGGTGGCGTGAGTGACAAAAGCACAGACCCGAGTAAGTAGGTTGTTTGCGTATGGGATAAATGGGGCCTGATACTTTAATGCTATGGTTGGGTTTTACCTTAATGATCTTTAGTAGTTGCGTATGCTTGCTAGAGTTCCAATCATAAGTGCATATGATCCAAGAAGAGAAAGTATGTTAGCTTATGCCTCTCCCTCAAATAGAATTGCAATAGTGATTATCGGTTTAGTAACATAGTCAATTGCTTAGGGACAATTCCACAACTCCTACCACCACTTTTCCACACTCGCTATATTTATTTTATTGTTTCTTTAACTAAACAGCCCCTACTTTTTATTTACGTGTTCTTTATTATCTTACAAACCTATCCAACAACACCTACACAGTACTTCTAGTTTCATACTTGTTCTAGGTAAAGCGAACACTAAGCGTGCGTAGAGTCGTATCAGTGGTAGATAGGGCTTGAGAGAATATTTGTTCTACCTTTAGCTCCTTGTTGGTTTCGACACTCTTACTTACGAAAGAGGCTACAATTGATCCCGTATACTTGCGGGTTATCAAGACCTTTTTCTGGTGCCGTTGCCGGGGAGTCATAGCATGGGGTGAATATTCTCGTGTGTGCTTGTTTGCTTTATCACTGAGTAATTTTTATTTGATGTTCTAAGTTGTTCTCTATCTTTAGTTATGGATATGGAACACGAAATACTAAAAAAATTAGGTTTACTTGCTACTCATGGAGATGGGGAACCTCCTAAAACCCTCGATGCTCGTTATGTGAAAGAAATTATGTACTTCTTTGATAATCCTGAGAAAACCCCATTCAATTATGTTATGGGAGACACGTTGGATCAACGTGAATACTTTAGGGATTATAGCTTGACACAAAAAGGGAAGCTATTATGGGATCAAATTTATATATTGTATTGGTATGCTAGGCAACTATGCTTGAGATATGATTATACTTGATGCTCTAGGATGAAGGCTCCACACCTTCCCTTTTCATGCGAATTTAATGAGGATAAAACCTTAGCTTCTTATGCTAATGGTATATATGATTACTATGATGTGGAACAAATAGAAGAATTTGTTGCTTTTATTGGTGCTTATGAGATTGAATCTGTGTTTAAAGAGTTTGACGATTTTGATGATTCGGTTTATAGACCTGAAAATTTTGCTATACTTAAATATTGTTATGAGAATTATGAATACAATTCCAATATTGATGCATTTATTGAGAAAGTCTCCGCTTCCAAGCAGAGACTAATATTTTGCAGGAAGCTATGGAAAAAGAAATTAATGAAACTGTGAGCTCATTGGATGAAAAAGATGACGAGGAGAGTGAAGAACAAAAGGAGGAAGAGCGGATTAGCTACCCGTGCCCACCTTCTCATGAGAGTAACTCTTCAACTCATACTTTGTTTAATTCCCCTTTGTGCTTACCGAAGGATGATTGCTATGATGATTGTTATGATCCCGTTGATTCTCTTGAAATATCCCTTTTTGATGATGCTTGCTATGCTTGTGGCCAAGATGCCAATATGAATTATGCTTATGGATATGAACTTGCTATCGTTCCTTATGTTAAACATGAAATTGTTGCTATTGCACCCATGCATGATAGTCCTATTATCTTTTTGAATTCTCCAAACTACACTATATCGGAGAAGTTTGTGCTTAGTAAGGATTATATTGATGGGTTGCCTTTTACTATTGCACGTGATGATTTTGATAGATATAATATGCATGTGCTTGCTGCTCCTACTTGCAATTATTATGAGAGATGAACTATATCTCCACCTCTCTATGTTTCCAACACGATAGAATTGCAAGAAACTGCTTATACTATGCATTGGTGAAAGCACAAGTGCTCCCTAGGTGGTTTTGATAATTAATGTTAACATATCTCTTGTTGGACTAACACTTTTATCTAGTATGTTTCATATAAGTTCAACAATGGAGTGGCATGGACTAAAGGATGTGGGAACTCCTTCAAGATGCTAAGGACAAAGGATTGGCTAAAGCTTCAAGCTCGAGACTCTTCATTTTACATTTTAGTGATCCAAGATCACATTGAGTCTATAGGAAAAGCCAATACTATCAAGGAGGGATGAGGTGTTGCTTAATGAGCCTCTTGCTTCATGTGCTTAGTGATATGCTCCAAAACCCTCAACTACTTTCCCATTTCCACAAATGACCTAAACCTAAAGCAAAATCGGTCACACCGATTCTTCCTATCCAGCGCCACCGATTTCATATGTCTTAGCCACTGCCACAAACCCTAAGCAAATCGGTTCTACCGATAGGGATCTCGGTCTCACCGAGATGGGATTGTAATCTCTCTGTGTATGTCCATTATCAAAATCGGTCTCACCGAGTTTGAGCAATCGGTACTACCGAGATTACGATGCAAACTTTCTGGTTGACTCATTACCAAAATCGGTCCCACCGAGTTTGTGTAATCGGTCAAACCGAGTTTGCCTGACCAACTCTCTGGAAAGCTTATTACCAAAATCGGTCTTACCGAGTTTGTGTAATCGGTCTTACCGAGATTACGTTATGCCCTAACCCTAACCATATCGGTCTCACCGAGTTGCATTTCGGTCCCACCGAAAACCCTAACGGTCACATTATTTGCTAAATCGGTCTGACCGAGTTTAACGATTCGGTCCCACCGAGTTTGGTATATTGTGTGTAACGGTTAGATTTTGTGTGGAGGCTATATATACCCCTCCACCTCCTCTTCATTCGTGGAGAGAGCCATCAGACTGAATCTACACTTCCAGCATACATTTTCTGAGAGAGAACTACCTACTCATGTGTTGAGGCCAAGATATTCCATTCCTACCATATGAATCTTGATCTCTAGCCTTCCCCAAGTTGCTTTCCACTCAAATCTTCTTCCACCAGATCCAAAACCTATGAGAGAGAGTTGAGTGTTGGGGAGACTATCATTTGAAGCACAAGAGCAAGGAGTTCATCATCAACGCATCATTTGTTACTTCTTGGAGAGTGGTGTCTCCTAGATTGGCTAGGTGTCACTTGGGAGCCTTCAACAATATTGTGGAGTTGAACCAAGGAGTTTGTAAGGGCAAGGAGATCGCCTACTTCGTGAAGATCTACTGCTAGTGAGGCAAGTCCTTCATGGGCGACGACCATGGTGGGATAGACAAGGTTGCTTCTTCGTGGACCCTTCGTGGGTGGAGCCCTCCGTGGACTCGCGCAACCGTTACCCTTCGTGGGTTGAAGTCTCCATCAACGTGGATGTACGATAGCACCACCTATCGGAACCACGCCAAAAACATCCGTGTCTCCAATTGCGCTTGAATCCTCCAAACCCTTCCCTTTACTTTCTTGCAAATTGCATGCTTTACTTTCCGTTGCTCATATACTCTTTGCATGCTTGCTTGTTATGTATTGTGAATGTTAAACCTGTGCCTAAACTCCACTTAAAGTTAAGGAAACTTAAAAACTGCAACTTTGGTACTTAGTGTCTAATCACCCCCTCTAGACACCTCTTCTCAAGGTCCTACAAGTGGTATCAGAGCATTGGTCTCCATTGCTTTGGTTTAATCACCATTGGAGGAAGATGGATGAGTCTACTATTGGGAGTCTTAGACATAGAGTGCCTATTCTTGATGGAGAGTATTTTCATAAGTGGAAAAATGAGATGCTTGTGATTTTCAATCAATATCATTTGAACAAGTACATTGCTAGCCCTTGTGCTCCTTATGTTGATCCCATGCATCCTACCCATGATGAGTCAATTAACATGATTAGGAATCTTAGAACTGCCGAACTTATCATTAGAGGATCGCCTAGAAACTTGATTGGATGTTTGCCTACTTTTAAGTGTGCCTACACTATATAGAAATTTCTTGAGGAATGATTTCCAGATTATTCCTTGAAAAATCTTGATGAAATTCTTCACAAGTCCATTGCCTTGAGTAAAATGAATTCTAGTGATCCTATGTTTGGTGATCGTCTATTTGAGCTTACAAACCTTATGCGTGCCAAAGGAAATGTTGGGATTATTAGTGATATTATTTCCGAAGCTATAAAAATTCATAAGCAAGATCATTGTCAAACTCATTCTAATGAATCACCCTCTCTAGGACTTGATCCACCACATGACGATGTTGAACATGGATACTATGATGAGGATGATGATAGTGACTTCGATCTTGATGATGCAATGAGACACTTTGGTCTTATGGAAAATCTTCAGGGATATATGTCAGGAGGAAAGGAATGGGTTCTTGATAGTGGATGTACCAATCACATGACCGGAGATAAAGACATGTTTCGTGAGCTTGCTGATAATGATAGTCCTCGAAAGTATGTCACTTTCGGTGACAACTCAAAGGGTAAGGTGGTTGTCCTCGGTAAGGTGGCCATATCACATGATAGCTCCATACAAAATGTCATGCTCGTTGAATTTCTTGGATAAATTACTTTCAGTATCTAGACTTGTTGATTTCGGTTTCAATGTCTTATTTACTGAAGTTGATTGCCAAGTGTTTCGTCGAGATAATCATAAAATGGTCTTTACCGGTGTGCGTAGAGGTGATCTATACATTGTTGATTTCACTAAAAAGGCTCAACCTAAAACTTGCTTCATTGCTAAATCCTCAAAAGGTTGGTGATGGCATAGACGATTAGGTCATGTTGGTATGCGAAACCTTGACAAGCTTATTAAAGGAAATCATATCCTTGGAGTTAACGATGTCATATTTGATAAGGATAGACTTTGCAGCGCTTGTCAGGTAGGTAAACAGGTTGGAGGAAGGCATCCCGTGAAGAACATCATGACTACAAGGAGGCCACTCGAGCTACTTCACATGGATCTTTTTGGTCCCAA
Organism: Triticum dicoccoides; assembly: GCF_002162155.2. NCBI lineage: Eukaryota > Viridiplantae > Streptophyta > Magnoliopsida > Poales > Poaceae > Triticum > Triticum dicoccoides. The sequence continues at coordinate 116,247,061 of NC_041381.1, forward strand.
CTCTTACAAGAGTCTCGGTGGCAATTCTTTTGGTCTAGTTATAGTTGATGATTTTTCAAGATTTACGTGGGTGTTCTTTCTCGATGACAAATCGCAGGTCCAAAAGATCTTCAAAAACTTCGCTAGGAAGGCCCAAAATCAATTTGAAGTGAAGATCAAGAAGGTTCACAATGACAATGGAACGGAGTTCAAGAACGCAAATGTGGACACCTTTCTTGACGAAGAAGGGATTTCACACGAGTTCTCGGCTACATACACACCTCAACAAAACAGAGTTGTTGTGAGGAAGAACCGGATGCTCATCGAAATGGCGAGAACGATGCTTGATGAGTACAAGACACCGAAGCACTTTTGGGCAGAAGCAGTTGAGACAGCTTGTCATGCGACAAATCGCTTGTATCTTCACAAGCTACTCGGCAAGACGACATACGAGCTCCTCACCGGTAACAAACCCCAAGTTGGATACTTTCGAGTATTCGGCTATAAATGCTACATTCTTGATAAGCATCGTCGCTCTAAATTTTCTCCTAAATCTCATGAAAGTTTTCTACCAGGTTATGGCTCAAACTCTCACACTTACCATGTCTACAACAATTTCACCCGAAAGGTTGAAGAGACGGTAGATGTGAAGTTTGATGAATCTAACGGCTCGCAAGTAGAGCAATTGCCAATTGATGTAGGAGACAAAGATCCTTCGGAAGCAATTCAAGACTTGGCTATTGGCAAGGTTCGTCCAATGGAGGTGAAGGAGAGTACCTCGTCCGTCCAAGTGGAAGCTTCTACTTCACGACAAGGTGAAACAAGAGTTGATACGGAAGCATCCACAAGTGGGACACACCAAGATGAAGAAAACGAGGAAGTGCATCAAGATGAACGTCAACAACGTCCTTCTCCACCATGACAAGAGAACGAAAACGCCAACAATGAAGAAGACCAAGAAGAAGAACAAGATGAAGAAGATGTTCAACGAAGACCCAAGCAAAAGCTTTCACGAGTTCGAGCAAGAGTTGCTAAAGATCATCCCGTCGAGAAAATCTACAATGACATTCAAACCGGGAGAATCAATCGCTCTAAAACTCGTTTAGCTAACTTTTGTGAAAACTATTCTTTCATCTCTAGCATTGAACCTATGAAGGTTGAAGAAGCATTGGAATATTCGGATTGGATAAATGATATGCATGAAGAGCTACATAACTTTGAGAGGAACCAAGTTTGGAAATTGGTTGAGAAGCCCGACAACAACCACAACGTCATCGGTACCAAATGGGTGTTTTGCAACAAGCAAGATTGTCGGTGTCAAAACCGGCGGATCTCGGGTAGGGGGTCCCGAACTGTGCGTCTAGGCGGATGGTAACAGGAGACAAGGGACACGATGTTTTTACCCAGGTTCGGGCCCTCTCGGTGGAGGTAAAACCCTACTCCTGCTTGATTAATATTGATGATATGGGTAGTACAAGAGTAGATCTACCACGAGATCAAGGAGGCTAAACCCTAGAAGCTAGCCTATGGTATGATTGTTGTTCGTCCTATGGACTAAAACCCTCCGGTTTATATAGACACCGGAGAGGGCTAGGGTTACACAGAGTCGGTTACAATGGTAGGAGATCTACATATCCGTATCGCCAAGCTTGCCTTCCACGCCAAGGAAAGTCCCATCCGGACACGGGACAAAGTCTTCAATCTTGTATCTTCATAGTCTTGGAGTCCGGCCAACGATGATAGTTCGGCTATCTGGACACCCCCTAGTCCAAGACTCCCTCAGTATCCCCTGAACCAGGCTTCAATGACGACGAGTCTGGCGCGCATATTGTCTTCGGCATTACAAGGCGGGTTCCTCCTTTGAATAATTCATAGAAGATTTTGAACACCAGGATAGTGTTCCGCTCCGCAAAATAAATTCCACATACCACCGTAGAGAGAATAATATTTACACAAGTTCAATCTGCTGACGTATTTCATGGCATGATGTCACACCACGGCTGAGGGAGTTCCGGACTAGGGGGTGTCCGGATAGCCGAACTATCATGATCGGCCAGACTCCAAGACTATGAAGATACAAGATTGAAGACTTCGTCCCGTGTCTGGATGGGACTTTCCTTGGCGTGGAAGGCAAGCTTGGCGATACGGATATGTAGATCTCCTACCATTGTAACCGACTCTGTGTAACCCTAGCCCTCTCCGGTGTCTATATAAACTGGATGGCTTTAGTCCATAGGACGAACAACAATCATACCATAGGCTAGCTTCTAGGGTTTAGCCTCCTTGATCTCGTGGTAGATCAACTCTTGTAACACACATCATCAATATTAATCAAGCAGGACGTAGGGTTTTACCTCCATCAAGAGGGCCCGAACCTGGGTAAAACATCGTGTCCCTTGTCTCCTGTTACCATCCGCCTAGACGCACAGTTCGGGACCCCCTACCCGAGATCCGCCGGTTTTGACACCGACATTGGTGCTTTCATTGAGCACTCCTCTGTGTCGTCACTGATAGGCTCGATGGCTTCTTTGATCACCATCAACGACGCAGTCCAGGGTGAGACCTTCCTCCCCGGACAGATCTTCGTATTCGGCGGCTTCGTACTGCGGGCCAATTCGCTTGGCCAACTGGAGCAGATCGAAAGCTATGCCCCTGGCCGTCAGGTCAGATTTGGAAGTTCGAACTTCACGGCCAACAGCCGCGGGGACTTGATCCTCGATGGATTCGAGCCACAGCCGAGTGTGCCGCACTGTCACGGCGAGCATGATTTGGCTCCGCAGCCGGACAGTACCCTGGAGGCCGCACTCGAACCCGCTCCGATCTTCAAATCGGAGCCGGCTGCGCAGGTCAAGGACGGATGGCTAGACACCGCCTCGGGGGCTGCAACCTCTACGGCGATAGAGCCGAACAATGACCTTGTCCCTCATGAAGCTCGTGACTCCGAGGTGCCGGACTCCTTGCTGGACTCCGAACCTCCCGCGCCCCCTCCGATCGAATCCGATTGGGCGCCGATCATGGAGTTCACCGCAGTAGACATCTTTCAACACTCACCTTTTGGCGACATCTTGAGTTCGCTAAAGTATCTCTCGTTAGCAGGAGAGCCCTGGCCGGACTGCGGTCAGGACGGTTGGGATGCGGACGATGAAGAAATTCAAAGCCCACCCACCACCCACTTGGTAGCCGCTGTCAACAATCTAACCGACATGCTAGACTACGACTCCGAATACATCGATGGTATGGACGACGATGCCAGAGACGACCAAGAACCAGCGCCTACTGGGCACTGGAAAGCCACGTCATCATATGACAGATACATGGTGGATATCCCAAAAGATGGGAATGGCGAAGGAACAGCGGAGGATGACCCCTCCAAGAAGCAGCCCAAGCACCGGCTTCAGCGGTGCCGCTCTAAATCCCGCCACAGTGCCGAAGATAATAATACACCGGACAGTGCCGAAGACAACCCACTCCAGCAAGATGCATCGCAGGAGGACGGAGACGCCAGCCCTCATGAGAGAGCGGCAGAAGAAGAGATAGAGGATTATATGCCTCCCTCCGGAGACGAGGCAAGCCTCGACGACGATGAATTCGTCGTGCCTGAGGATCCCGCCGAACAAGAGCGTTTTAAACGCAGGCTTATGGCCACGGCGAACAGCCTCAAGAAAAAGCAGCAACAACTTAGAGCTGATCAAGATCTGCTAGTCGACAGATGGACCGAAGTCCTCGCGGCCGAAGAGCATGAGCTCGAACGCCCCTCCAAAAGCTACCCTAAACGCAAGCTGCTCCCCCGATTAGAGGAGGAGGCGTATGAACCCGCATCACCAGGAGACAATACGGCTGACCGACCACCCCGTGGTCGTGACAGAGAGGCCTCTAGGCCCTTCACTAGACTCGTACCCCGGCGTCGCTCTAAGAGCACAAGGCCACAGGGGAATGCTCCGGACTTGCGAGATATATTGGAGGATAGGGCAAGAGAATCAAGATCGATCTATGGATTGCGTGGGCGCCCCACGACACATGACGAAAACCGTCGCGCCGGACACAGTAAGTCCGGCCGGGCCGAACAAAATAGACAAAGCTTCCTTGAGCTCCGTCGTGATATCGCCCAGTACAGAGGCGCCGCACACCCACTATGCTTCACATATGAAGTAATGGATCATCAAATCCCCGAAGGGTTTAAACCCGTCAATATTGAATCCTATGATGGCACAACATACCCCGCGGTTTGGATCGAAGACTACCTCCTTCACATCCACATGGCCCGCGGCGATGATCTTCACGCCATCAAATATCTCCCCCTCAAGCTTAAAGGACCAGCCCGGCATTGGCTTAACAGCTTGCCAGCAGAGTCAATTGGGAGTTGGGAAGACCTGGAAGCCGCATTCCTCGATAACTTCCAAGCCACGTATGTGCGACCACCAGACGCTGATGACCTAAGCCACATAATTCAGCAGCCAGACGAATCGGCCAGACAATTCTGGACACGATTCTTAACCAAGAAAAACCAAATCGTCGACTGTCCGGATGCGGAGGCCCTCGCGGCCTTCAAGCATAATATCCGCGACTAGTGGCTTGCCCGGCACCTGGGACAGGAAAAGCCGAAATCCATGGCAGCCCTCACATCACTCATGACCCGCTTCTGTGTGGGTGAGGATAGCTGGCTAGCACGCAGCAACAACCTCAGCAAAAATTCTGGCAGTCCGGACATCAAGGACCGTAGTGGCAGGTCGCGTCGTAACAAAAACAAACGCCGCATTAATGGCGACAATAGTGAGGATACGACAGTCAATGCCGGATTCAGAGGCTCTAATCCCGGTCAGCGGAAAAAGCCATTCAAAAGAACTACTCCGGGTCTGTCCAATTTGGACCGAGTACTCGACCGCTTGTGCCAGATACACGGCACCCCTGAAAAGCCAGCTAACCACACCAATAGGGACTGTTGGGTATTCAAGCAGGCAGGCAAGTTAATTGCCGAAAACAATGACAAGGGGCTGCATAGCGATGACGAGGAAGAGACCCGACCGCCGAACAATAGAGTACAGAAGGGTTTCCCCCCACAGGTGCGGACGATGAACATGATATACGCAATGCACATACCCAAAAGGGAGCGGAAGCGTGCACTAAGGGATGTATACACGATGGAGCCAGTTGCCCCGAAGTTCAATCCATGGTCCTCCTGCCCGATCACTTTTGACCGAAGGGACCACCCCACCAGCATCCGCCACGGCGGATTCGCCACATTGGTTTTAGACCCAATCATCGACGGGTTTCACCTCACCAGAGTCCTGATGGACGGCGGCAGCAGCCTGAACCTGCTTTATCAGGATACAGTGCGCAAAATGGGCATAGACCCCTCAAGGATTAAACCTACCAAGACGACCTTTAAAGGCGTCATACCAGGTGTAGAAGCCAATTGTACAGGCTCAATTACACTAGAAGTGGTCTTCGGATCCCCGGATAACTTCCGAAGCGAGGTGTTAATCTTCGACATAGTTCCGTTCCGCAGCGGCTATCATGCCCTGCTCGGACGTACCGCATTTGCAAAGTTCAACGCGGTGCCGCACTACGCATACCTCAAGCTCAAGATGCCAGGCCCTCGAGGAGTTATCACGGTCAACAGAAACACCGAATGTTCTCTCCGCACGGAGGAACATACAGCGGCTCTCGCGGCAGAAGTACAATGCAGCCTCTTAAGGCAATTCTTGAGTCCGGCCGTTAAGCGGCCGGACACAGTTAAGCATGCCCGGAGTAACATACAACAAGACCACCTGGGACGTTCCGAGCACGCGTAGCAGTGCGGCCCCAACCCCAGCCATTGTAAAACGTCAAGACAGGTCCTTTGCGTACACCATTACTCTCTGAAGATACCATGGGCATGGGGAGAGGGGCACGACCACGATAGGCCCAGACTGCGGTTCAACCACACCAAGGGCTCTCAAGTGTGTCGTTCTTTTTTCTTTTCTTTTTCCTTTTTCACCCACAGGACTCCGTTCGTCAGAGGCCCTGTCCAGCAGCAGACCTGCCGAACTCACGATGCAATAGCCAGGGAAGGATAAAGGCTACAACGAATATCCAGGTGGCCTCTATTATGAGCATTAAATCTGTTTTACGCACCATTCGACAGCCTACCCCTGGAGGGGGACATGTTTAAACAGTCCCATCCCTTGCTTATCGCACCATTTGTATCGTTCTGCACTTACATCAGTCTTTCTTGAATAAACAATGCAACACCTTTTTGCTTATAATTGCATTTCTTTTTTATACATATGTTCATTTACGGCATGTTGCATCCGTACACTTTGGTACGGCTAAAATACACCAGGGACTTATGTTTCCCGCATCATGGTGTGATAAGTCCGAACACTTTCACAAGTACGGCACCCCGAACTTATAGCACTATATGCATCGGCTACGAATCATGTCTTGGGTCAATAGTTGGGTTTGCCCGGCTCCCATGTTTTGGTACCTTACATTCCGTTGTATCGGCTAAGGTAGCACTGGGAGAACCACTGCGATTGCGCCCCAGTTGAGCTGGGTTAACGCCTCAGTGGAGAAAGCTAAAACTGACCGTCATGATGAGGCGAGAGCCGGTCGCTGTTTGAGAGGTTTTTTGCGAGTCCTTAAAGACTTATGCCGCTTAGAGCGAGGAGCCGGATCCTGTCCGGCCCAGGCGTGGATAGCGCCCCAAATTCGGCCTTCCGAAGACTAGGGGCTTCGCCGAAATTTAAAATTATAGAATTCTATGGCTAAGTGAGAGTGTTCAAGCATTATAAGTCCGGTTGCCTTGTTCGCTGTGTTGAGCGCCTCCCTAGATGGACCCAAAAATGGGAACAAGAGTGCTCAAGTTTATCCCGAACACCCCAGCACTCGTGGCATGGGGGCTGAAGCCGACGACTTGCCATCTCTCAGATTTGATAAACAGCCGCACAGAAGGTAATATTTTAAATTAACAAGCGTTGCTTAGCGCATATGAACTAAGTTTTCAGCGCACAGGATAACAAAATGCGAGTCTACTCAAAAATTACATCTTTGGAACACTCACCCGCAATAGTGCGGGCGCCCTTTAGCACACTCTTATAATACATCTCGGGCGTGCGATGCTCCTTGCCCTCTAGTGGCGGGTCCGTCACGAGCTTCTGGGCATCCATCTTGCCCCAGTGCACCTTTGCGCGGGCAAGGGCCCGACGGGCACCTTCAATATAGGCGGAGTGCTTGATGACTTCAACCCACGGGCACGCATCCACCAGCCGCCGCACCAGGCCGAAGTAGCTCCCAGGCATGGCCTCCTTAGGCCACAGCCGAACTATGAGGCCCTTCATGGCCCGTTCGGCCGCCTTGTGGAGCTCGACCAGCTGCTTCAGCTGGTCGCTAAGGGGCACCGAATGTCCGGCCTCAGCATACTGAGACCAGAAGACCTTCTCCGTCGAGCTCCCCTCCTCGGCCCGGTAGAATGCGGCAGCATCGGACACGCTGTGAGGAAGATCTGCGAACGCTCCTGGAGAGCTCCGAATTCGGGTAAGCAACAGGTAATTAACACTCACATGCTTACTTTGCATGAAAAATGCCTTACCCGCTGCTATTTTCTTCACCGCCTCGATCTCCTGGAGGGCCTTGTAGGCTTCGGCCTTAGCGGCTTTGGCACTCTCAAGAGCCGTTGCAAGATCAGAATCTCGAGTCTTCGAGTCACGCTACAGGCTCTCATGTTTTTTCACGAGATCTTGGAGCTCTTGATGTACCTCTGCCACCCGCATCTCCTGCTTCTCTCACTCGGTGCGCTCCGCGGCCGCATTGTGTTTGGCCGCGGCCACCGCCTCTTTCAGGGTCGCCACCTTGTTAGTGGCCCCTGCAATACCAACATTATCCTTGTCATTCTTTTTGCAACCAAAATCCTTTTCTGTAAGGTACAATTTTAATAAGGTGTTACTCACCTTCCTTGTCCTCGAGCTGCTTCTTGGCACGGCCGAGCTTGTTCTCGGAACGCTCGAGGCTTTCCTTCAAAGTATTGACCTCCGCAGTCAGTGCGGCAGAGGTCAGTAGCGCACCCTGCAATCCCATATTGACATATTTTTTATGACTCCTGCGTATATCTTCTTAAGATCCTCAGTCCGGCTTTTCTTTCCGAACACCGAACCGAGCATCAGGGGCTACTGTCTATGCGGTACTATTTTACATATATCAAAATTCTTACCTCAAAGCCTGTTAGAAGGCTGTTGCAGGCTTCGGTCAGCCTGCTCTAGGCGAGCTGAACCTTCTAAATCACCGCACTCATAACAGTGCGGTGTTCCTCTTCAATGGAGGCGCCATTGAGCGCCTCCAGCAAGTTATCCGGCGCCTCCGGTTGGACGGAGGCTACCGGCGTCACGGTCTTGCCGTTCTTACGAAGGGGTCGCCCGCCGGACTCCGGAGCCACTATGGGTTCCGGAGCCGAGTCCGGTGCAAAGTCCGGGAGGTTGTCCTGCGACACCTCCGGGGCCTCCTCCTCCTGGTGGGTCCCTTCCTAGGATCCCACCTCGACATCGTCCGCGTCACGGGGGGTGGAGGCAGTCGGAAGAGAATCCATATCCGACGCACCTAAGGACCCACTCGACGAAGCGGAAAGATCATCCTTGGGCGGACTGCAGGGTTGTATGCGGCATTAGAAAGACATTATGTGGCCAAAAGGAAAAACCTTGAAGTTATTCGGGAGTCCAGATACTTACGATCTCGCCAGGGGCTTGGCCCTTGGAGGCCAGTCCTCGTCGTCGTCACTGGCGTTGGCAGAGCAGTCCCGGGGAAGAGTTTTTCCCTTCTTGGACCCTTCGGCCTCCCTTGTTGGGGAGGCCTTCCTTTTCTTCCCTCCCCCCGCTGGGGGAGAGGCTTTCTTCTTCTCCTCCTCGCCTTGGTGGGAGGAGTCGGCCTCGGATTCATCATCCGATAGCACCTGAAAACGGGAACTCTTCCGAGTCCCCGTGGCCTTCTTCTTGGCCTTCTTCTCCGGCACCAGTGGGGTGCCGGAGCCAGCAGCCCCGTTAGGCGGGCGTCCGCTGGGTCCTCTGGCAATGGGGCCGGACAGATAGTCTGTTCGGCCTTCGCCAGCCAGTCCTGTCAAAGGTAAAGGGAGTTTAGATCCCGCATAGAGTCAAACTATGGAAAACAAGTGTCAAAATCACTTACCTCGTCAGCGGGACGCTGCGAGCGGAATCCGCGATCTTCGGTAGCGGATGCGGGTGCCTCGGCGCCCTTGAACAGCACCTTCCAGACATCTTCGTACGTAGTGTCGAAGAGCCTGCTCAGGGTCTGGTGCTGCGCTGGATCGAACTCCCACATGTTGAAACCCCGTCGTTGGCACGGGAGAATCCGGCGGATGAGCATGACCTGGACTATGTTGACAAGCTTGAGCTTCTTGTCCACCAGCTTTTGGATACAGGCTTGGAGTCCGGTCAGCTCCTCCGAATCGCCCCAGATCCGGCCACTCTCTTTCCAGGAGGTGAGCCGTGTAGGGATGCCGGATCTGAATTCGGGGGCCGCTGCCCAATTAGGGTCACGCGGCTCAGTGATGTAGAACCACCCCGATTGCCACCCCTTAATGGTTTCCACGAAAGTGCCCTCCAGCCACGTAACGTGGGACATCCTGCCCACCATGGCGCCTCCGCACTCCGCTTGGCTGCCCTTCACAACCTTCGGCTTGACACTGAAGGTCTTGAGCCACAAGCCGAAGTGGGGCTGGATGCAGAGGAAGGCCTTGCACACGACGATAAACGCCGAGATGTTGAGGATGAAATTCGGGGCCAGATCATGGAAATCCAGGCCGTAGTAGAACATGAGTCCCCGGACAAAGGGATGAAGTGGGAAGCCCAGTCTGCGGAGGAAATGGGGAAGAAATACTACCCTCTCATGGGGCCTGGGGTGGGGATGAGCTCTCCCTCGTCGGGGAGCAGGTACGCGATGTCGCTGGACAAATATCCGGTGTTGCGCAGCTTCTGGATCTGCTCCTCTGTGACGGAGGAGGCCATCCACTTGCCTCCCGCTCCGGACATAGTTGGAGAAGGTTGAGGTGAGAAGTGCGGACTTGGGCGCTGGAGCTCGAGTTCGCGGAGATGGATAAGCCAAGGAGGAAGAAGGCGCAGGTAAAAGGGTTGGATCTTTATCCCCTTATATGGGCGGACAAAAACATGTGTCCCCACTGGCCTGGTAAAACTCGCTTATCTCCCAAGCGTCACAATCAATGGCGCGGTTGGGTTACCCACGTCCGTATTGATGAGAATCCCGGAATAAGGGGAACACGATCTCTGCTTCGACAAGATGTGCCAAGGAAACCGCTTCGCTAAATGCGCTGAGGTGGAACAATAAAAACAATTTGAGTAAAGGCTTGGTAGTGGTGTGACGTCACGCCACAGAATACATCAGCAGATTGAACTTGTGTAATATTATTCTCTCTACGGTCGTACATGGAATTTATTTTTGCAGAGCCGGACACTATCCTGGTGTTCACAATCTTCTATAAATTATTCGGAGGAAGAACCCGCCTTGCAATGCCGAAGACAACATGCGCGCCGGACTCGTCGTCATTGAAGCCTGGTTCAGGGGCTACTGAGGGAGTTCCGGACTAGGGGGTGTCCGGATAGCCGAACTATCATGATCGGCCGGACTCCAAGACTATGAAGATACAAGATTGAAGACTTCGTCCCGTGTCCGGATGGGACTTTCCTTGGCGTGGAAGGCAAGCTTGGCGATACGGATGTGTAGATCTCCTACCATTGTAACCGACTCTGTGTAACCCTAGCCCTCTCCGGTGTCTATATAAACCGGATGGCTTTAGTCCATAGGACGAATAACAATCATACCATAGGCTAGCTTCTAGGGTTTAGCCTCCTTGATCTCGTGGTAGATCAACTCTTGTAACACACATCATCAATATCAATCAAGCAGGACGTAGGGTTTTACCTCCATCAAGAGGGCCCGAACCTGGGTAAAACATCGTGTCCCTTGTCTCCTGTTACCATCCGCCTAGACGCACTGTTCGGGACCCCCTACCCGAGATCCGCCGGTTTTGACACCGACAACGGCCAAGCCTTTACTCGAATTGTTTTTACTACTCCACCGCAGCATGTATAGCGAAGCGGTTTCCTTGGCACGTCTTGTCAAAGCAGAGAACGTGTCCCCTTATTCCGGGATCCTCATCAATACGGACGTGGGTAACCCAACCGCGCCATTGATTGTGGCGTTTGGGAGATAAGCGAGTTTTACCGGGCTGGTGGGGACGCATAGTTTCCTCCGCCCATATATAAGGGGATAAGGATCCACCTTTTTACCTACGCCTTCTTCCTCCTTTGCTTATCCATCTCTGCGCACTCGAGCTCCAGCACCCAAGTCCGCACATCTCACCTCAACCTTCTCCAACCATGTCTGGAGCGGGAGGCAAGTGGATGGCCTCCTCCATCATGGAGGGGCACATCAAAAAAGCTGCGCAAGGCCGGATATTTGTCCAGCGATATCGCGCACCAGCTCCCCGACGAGGGGCAGCTCATCCCCACCCCCAGGCCCCATGAGAGGGTGGTGTTCCTTCCCCATTTCCTCCGCGGACTAGGCTTCCCACTTCATCCATTTGTCCGGGGGCTCATGTTCTACTATGGCCTGGATTTCCATGATCTGGCCCCGAATTTTATCCTCAACATCTCGGTGTTTATTGTCGTGTGCGAGGCCTTCCTTTGCATCCAACCCCACTTCGGCTTATGGCTAAAGACTTTTAATGTCAAGCCGAAGGTAGTGGGTGGCCGCCAAGTGGAGTGCGGAGGCGCCATGGTGGGCAAGATGCCCAATGTCACCTGGCTCGAGGGCGCCTTCGTGGAAACCATCAAAGGGTGGCAATCGGGGTGGTTCTACATCACCGAGCCGCGCGACCCTAAATGGGCAGCGGCCCCCGAATTCAGATCTGGCATCCCCACACGGCTCACCTCCTGGAAAGAGAAGGGCCTGTCGTGGGGAAATTCGGAGGAGCTGACCAGACTCCAATCCTGTCTCCAAACCCTGGTGAACAAGAAGCTCAAGCTTGTCAACGTAGTCCAGGTCATGCTCATCCGCCAGATTCTCCCATGCCAACAGCGGGATTTCAACTTGTGGGAGTTCGATCCGGCACAGCACCAGACCTTGAGCAGGCTCTTCGACACTACGTAAGAAGAGGCCTGGAGGGTGCTGTTCAAGGGCGCTGAGGCTCCCGCATCCGCTACCGAAGATCGCGGATTCAGCTCGCAGCGTCAGGCTGACGAGGTAAGCAATATTAACCTTTACGGGACACTTGTTTTTTCATAGTTTGACTCTATGTGGGATCTAAACTCCCATTACCTTTAACAGGCCTGGCTGAAGACATCCGGGCAGGTTAACTATCCGGCTCCCCTTCCAGAAGACCCAACGGACGCCCGTCTAACGGGACTGCTGGTTCCGGTGCCATACGTGCTGCCGGAGAAGAAGGCCAAGAAGAAGGCCACGGGAACCCGGAGGAGTTCCCGGCACCAGGTGTTATCGGACTCATCGTCCGATGACTCTGAGTTAGACTCCTCCCATGAAGATGTGGAGGAGAAGAAAGAGGCCTCTCCCCCAGCGGGGGGAGCGAAGAAGAGGAAGGCTTCCCCAACGGGGGAGGCCGAAGGGTCCAAGAAGGGAAGGACCCTTCTTCCAGACTGTGCCACCAATGCCGACGACGGCGAAGAGGAGTGGCCCTCTAGGGCGAAGCCCCTGGCGAGATCGTAAGTGTACGGATTCCAGAATAACTCATGATTTTTCTTTCGTCGCATAACGTCTTTTAACGCCGAATACAACCATGTAGTCCGCCCAGGGACGATCTCCCCGCTTCGTCGAGCGGGTCCTTGGGTTCGTCGGATGTGAATAGCGCTTCACTTCCGACCGCCTCCTCCCCTAGTGATGCAGACAACGCCGAGGTGGGGTCCCAGAAGGGGACCAACCAGGAGAAGGAGGCCCCGGAGGTGCCGCAGGGTAACCTCCCGGACTTTGGACCGGAATCCGCACCGGAACCCTTGGTGGTTCCGGAGTCCGGGGGGCGGCCCCTTCGTGAGAAGGGCGAGACGACGACGTCGGTGGCCTCCGTCCAACCGGAGGCGCCGGATAACTTGCTGGAGGCGCTCAACGGCGCTTCCATCAACGAGGAGCACCGCACTGTCATGAGTGCGGTGATTCGGAAGATTCAGTCCGCTAAGAGCGGGCTAACCGAAGCCTGCACTAGCCTTCTAACAGGCTTTGAGGTATGTGATTAAGATATGTAAAAATAGTACCGCATAGACAGTAGCCCCTGATGCTCGCTTCGGTGTTCGGAAAGAAAAGCCGAACTGAGGATCTAAAAAGAGATACGCATGAGTCTAACACAAATATGTCGATATGGGAATGCAGGCTGCGCTGCTGACCTCTGCCGCACTGACTGCCGAGGTCAATGCCTTGAAGCAGAGCCTCGAGTGGTCCGAGATCGAGCTCGGCCGTGCCAAGAAGCAGCTCGAGGACAAGGAAGGTAAGTAACACCTTATTAAAGTTGTACCTTATAGAAAAGGATTTTGGTTGCAAAAAAATGACCGGAATAATGTGGGTACTCCAGGGGCTACGAACGAGGCGGCGACCCTGAAGGAGGCGGTGTCCGCGGCCGAACGCAATGCGGCCGCGGAACGCACCGAGCGAGAGAAGCAGGAGGCGCGGGTGGCGGGGGTACGACAAGAGCTCCAGGCTCTCGTGGAGAAACACGAAAGTTTGGAGCATGACCTGAGGACTTGAGAGTTCGAGCTCGCGTTGGCTCTTGAGAGTGCCAAAGCCGCTAAGGCCAAAGCCCAAAAGGCCCTCCAGGAAATTGAGGCAGTAAAGAAGATAGCGGCGGGTAAGGAATTCTTCATGCAAACCAAGCATGTAAAAGTGAATTACTTGTTACTTACCCGAATTCGGAGCTCTCCAGGAGCGTTCACAGATCTGCCCCGTAGCGTGTCCGATGCTGCCGCGTTCTACAGAGCCGAGGGGGGGAGCTCGACGGAAAAGGTGTTCTGGTCTCAGTATGCTGAGGCCGGACATCTGGTGCCCCTGAGCGACCAGCTGAAGCAGCTGTTCGAGCTCCACAAGGTGGCCGAACAGGCCATGAAGGGCTTCATAGTTCGGCTGTGGCCCAAGGAAGCCATGCCTGGGAGCTACTTCGGTCTGGTGCGGCGGCTGGTGGACGCTTGTCCATGGGTTGACGTCATCAAGCACTCCGCCTGCATTGAAGGTGCCCGTCGGGCCCTTGCCCGCGCTAAGGTGCACTAGGGCAAGATGGACGCCGAGAAGCTTGTGACGGACGCACCACCACCGGGAAAGGAGTATCGCACGCCCGAGATGTATTATAAGGGTGTCCTGAAGGGTGCCCGCATTATTGCGGGTGAATGCTCCAAAGATGTATTTTTTGAGTAGACTCACATTTTGTTATCCTGTGCGCTGAAAACTTTGTTCATATGCGCTAAGCAACACTTGTTAATTTAAAATATTACCTTCTGTGCGGCCGTTTATCAAATATGAGAGATGGCAAGTCGTTGCCTTCTGCCCCCATGCCACGAGTGTTGGGGTGTTTGGAATAAACATGAGCGCTCTTGTTCCCATTTTTGGGTCCTTCTAGGGAGGCGCTCAACACGACGAACGAGGTAACCAGACTTATAATGCTTGAACACTCTCACTTAGCCATAGAATTCTATAATTTTAAATTTTGGTGAAGCCCCTAGTGTTCGGAAGACCGAATTCGGGGCGCTATCCACGCCTGGGGCCGGACAAAGCCGGCTCTTCTCTCTAAGCGGCATAAGTCTTTAGGGACTCGAAAAGACATCTCAAACAGCGACCAGCTCTCGCCTTATCATGACGGTCAGTTTTAGCTTTATCCACTGAGGTGCTCGACCCAGCTCAACTGGGGCACAATCGCAGTGGTTCTCTCAGCGCTACCTTAGCCGATATAACGGAACGTAAGGTACCAAAACATGGGAGCCGGGCAAACCCAACTATTGACCCAAGACATGATTCGGAGCTGATGCATATAATGCTATAAGTTCGGGGTGCCACACTTGTGAAAGTGTTCGGACTTATCACACCATAATTTGGGGAACTTAAGCCCCTGGTGTATTTGGCCGCACAAAAGCGTACGGGTGCAACATGTCATAAGTGAACATATATAAAAAGGAATGCAACGATAGGCAAAAATCGATGCATGTTTATTCGAAAAATACTGCAATGAAGGCAGAATGATACAAATAGTGCGATAAGCAAGGGTGAGATTATTTAACATGTCCCCCTCCAGGGGTGGGCTGCGGAATGGTGTATAAAACAGGTATAATGCTCGTAATGGAGACCACCTGGATACTCGTCGTAGCCTTTCTGCTTCCCTGGCTGTTGCATTGTGAGTTCAGCAGGTCTACCGCCGGACAGGGTTTCTGGGAAACAGAGTCCTGAGGATCAGAAGAAAAAAGGAAGAAAGAGAAAAAAGATGACACATTTGGGAGCCCCTGGTGTGGTTGAGCCGCACTCTGGGCATGCCATGGTCGTGCCCCTCCCCCTATGCCCATGGTATCTCCAGAGAGTAGTGATGTACGCGTAGTACTGGTCTCGCGATTTTGCAAGGGCTGGGGTTGGGGCCGCATTGCTACGCGTGCTCGAAACGTGCCAGGTGGTCTTGTTGTAGGTTACTTCGGGTGCGCTTGACGGTGTACGGTCACTTAACAGCCAGACTCGAGAATTGCCTTGAGAGGCTACTCTGTACTTCCGCCGCGAGAGCTGCTATATGCTCCTCCTTTCGGAGAGAGCGTTCGGTGTTTCCGTTAACCGTGATGACTCCTCGAGGGCCTGGCATCTTGAGCTTGAGGTATGCGTAGTGCGGCACCGCATTGAACTTTGCAAATGTGGTTCATCCGAGCAGTGCATGATAGCCGCTGCGGAACAGAACTATGTCGAAGATTAACTCCTCACTTTGGAAGTTATCTGGGGATCCGAAGACGACTTCAAGTGTAACTGAGCCTGTACAATTGGCCTCTACACCTGGTATGACGCCTTTGAAGGTCGTCTTTGTGGGTTTAATCCTTGAGGGGTCTATGCCCATCTTGCGCACTGTATCCTGATAAAGCAGGTTCAGGCTGCTGCCGCCGTCCATCAGGACTCTAGTGAGGTCAAATCCGTCGATGATTGGGTCTAAAACCAATGCGGCGAATCCGCCATGGCAGATGCTAGTGGGGTGGTCCCTTCGATCAAAAGTGATCGGGCAGGAGGACCACGGATTGAACTTTGGGGCGACTGGCTCCATCGATTATACGTCCCTGAGCGCACGCTTTCGCTCCCTTTTGGGTATGTGGGTTGCATATATCATGTTCACCGTCCGTACTTGTGGGGGGAAACCCTTCCGTCCTCTATTGTTCGGCGGCTGGGTCTCTTCCTCGTCATCGCTATGCAACCCCTTGTCATTGTTTTTCGCAATTAACTTGCCTGCCTGCTTGAACACCCAACAATCCATGTTGGTGTGATTAGCTGGCTTTTCGGGGGTGCCGTGTATCTGGCACGAGCGATCGAGTATCCGGTCCAAATTGGACGGGCCCGGAGTAGTTCTTTTGAATGGCTTTTTCTACTGACCGGGTTTAGAGCCTCTGAATCCGGCGTTGACTGCCGTATCTTCAGTATTATCGCCGTTAATGCGGTGCTTGTGCTTATTGTGATGCGACCTGCCATTGCTGTCCTTGGTATCCGAACTACCAGAATTTTTGGTGAGGTTGTTACTGCGGGCTAGCCAGCTGTCCTCTCTTACACAAAAGCGGGTCATGAGTGATGTGAGGGCTGCCATGGATTTCGGCTTTTCCTGTCCTAGGTGCCGGGCAAGCCACTCGTCGCGGATGTTATGTTTGAAGGCTGCAAGGGCCTCTGCATCCGGACAGTCGACGATTTGATTTTTCTTGGTTAAGAACCGCGTCCAGAATTGTCTGGCCGATTCGTATGGCTGTTGGATTATGTGGCTTAGGTCATCGGTGTCTGGTGGTCGCACATATGTGCCCTGGAAGTTGTCAAGGAATGCGGCTTCCAGGTCCTCCCAACACCCAATTGATTCTGCTGGCAAGCTGTTGAGCCAATGCCGAGCTAGTCCTTTAAGCTTGAGTGGGAGGTATTTGATGGCGTGAAGATCATCACCGCGGGCCATGTGGATATGAAGGAGGTAGTCTTCGATCCAAACCGCGGGATCTGTTGTGCCTACGTAGGATTCAATGTTTACGGGTTTGAAACCTTCAGGGATTTGATGATCCATTACTTCGTCTGTGAAGCATAGTGGGTGTGCGGCGCCTCTGTATTGGGCTATGTCACGACGCAGCTCAAGCGAGCTTTGTCTACTGTGTTCGGCCCGGCCGGCATTGCTGTATCCGGCGTGATGGTTGTCGTCACGTATGGTGGGGCGCCCACGTGATCCATAGATCAATCTTGTTTGTATTGCCTTATCCTCCAATATGTATCGTAAGTCCGGCGCATTCCCTCGTGGCTTTGTGCTTTTCGAGCGACGCCGGGGTATGGCTTTAGTGGAGGGCCTGGAGGCCTCTCTGTCGCGGCCACGAGGTGGCCGGTTGGCCATATTGTGCGCTGGTGATGTAGGTTTATGTGCTTCCTCCTCTAATCGGGGCAGCAGCTTGCGTTTGGGGTAGCTTTTGGAGGGGCGTTCGAGTTCATACTCTTCGGCCGCAAGGACTTCAGTCCATCTGTCGGCTAGCAAATTTTGGTCAGCTCTAAGCTGTTGCTGCTTTTTCTTGAGGCTGCTTGCCGTGGCTATAAGCCTGCGTTTAAAACGCTCTTGTTCGACGGGATCCTCAGCCACGACAAATTCGTCGTCGTCGAGGCTTGCCTCGTCTTCGGAGGGAGGCATGTAATTATCGTCTTCTACCTCTTTGTCTGCCGCTCTCTCACGAGGGCTGGCTTCTCTATCCTCATGTGCCGAATCTTGCTGGAGGGGCTTGTCTTCGGCACTGTCCGGGGTGTTATTATCTCCGGTGCCGGAATCTCCATTCTTGCTGTGGCGGGATTTGGAGCGGCACCGTTGACGCCGGCGCTTAGGCTGTTTCTTGGAGGGGTCATCCTCCGTTGTTCCATCGCCATTCCCATCCTTTGGGATGTCCACCATGTATATGTCGTATGATGAGGTGTCTTTCCAGTGCCCTGTGGCTTCTGGTTCTTGGTCGTCTCCGGCATCGTCATCCATACCGTCGATGTCTTTGGAGTCGAAGTCTAGCATGTCAGTTAAGTAGACATCTAGTCCAGGACTCCCTCAAAGAAGAAGATGGACAAGTAGTTCGCAACAAAGCACGTCTCGTGGCCCAAGGCTACACACAAGTTGAATGTATGGACTATGGTTAGACTTACGCACCCGTTGCTAGACTTGAGCCCATTCGCATCTTACTTGCCTATGCTAATCATCATGATATCACCTTGTACCAAATGGACATTAAAAGTGTTTTTCTAAATGGTGAAATAGAGGAGGAAGTTTATGTTAAGCAACCTCCCGGCTTTGTCAATCCTAAGAAACCCAATCATGTTTAAAAACTTCACAAAGCCCTTTATGGTCTTAAAAAAGCTCCTAGAGCATGGTATAAATGCTTGACCAAGTTCCTTATTGAAAAAGGCTTTGAAATTGGGAAAATTGATTCTACTCTTTTTACTAAAAGGGTTAATGGAGAACTATTTGTGTGCCAAATCTATGTTGATGATATTATATTTGGTTTAGCTAACCCTCATTTTAGTGAAAAGTTTGGGAAGCTAATGTCGGAGAAGTTTGAGACGTCTATGATGAGTGAACTCAAATTCTTTCTTGGGTTGCAAATCAAGCAAACTAAAGAACGTACCTTTGTTTCTCAAACGAAGTACACCAAGGACTTATTCAAGAAGTCCAATATGCAAGAATGCAAAGCTATGACTACACCCATGCCTACTAGTGGACATCTTGACTTGACCAAAGATGGTGAACCAGTTGATCAAAAGGTTTATTGCTCTATGATTGGTTCATTATTATATCTATGTGCTTCACGTCCCGATATCATGCTAAGTGTGTGCATATGTGCACGATATCAAGCTGCTCCTAAAGAATGTCATCTTAAGGCCGTGAAAAGGATAGTGAGATACTTAATCCATACACCAAACTTTGGCATTTGGTATCCTAAGAGGGCCTCTTTCGATCTTGTTGTCTATTCCGACTCGGACTATGCCGGAGACATGGTTGATAGAAAGTCCACTTCGGGTACTTGTCAATTTCTTGGTAGATCTCTTGTGTCTTGGTCCTCCAAGAAACAAAACTCGGTATCCTTATCCACCGCCGAAGCTGAATATATTGTCGCTGGTTCATGTTGTGCTCAATTACTTTGGATGACCCAAACTCTTAAAGATTATGGGATATATGTGAGACATGTTCCATTGCTTTGTGACAATGGAAGTGCTATCAAAATTGGTCATAATCCTGTGCAACATTCTTGAACTAAGCATATTGAAGTTCATCATCATTTCATTCGAGATCATGTTGCTAAGGGTGACATTGATCTTAAGCATGTTCGCACCGAAAAGCAATTAGCGGATATATTCACTAAACCTCTTGATGAGAAAGTGTTTTGCAGGTTAAGAGGAGAATTGAACATCATTGATGCTTCAAACTTGGAGTAGAAACTCCATTGGATACATGCAAGACATGAGCTTATGACTAATCCTTGATATTTCCCTTATGATGAAAATATTATGTCTTGGATATATTTGTATCTTGCATGTTATCTAATCCATGTAGGTACTTGGTGGCATCAAATTCCATGAGATTGTAATCTACTCACATCTTGAGCAATCTCTACATCACCAAGCCTCTACACTATGGTGGTTGAAGACAAGGAAGCACGGAACCACTCAAACATATCCTTTGACAAATCCTATGTTGAGCTTCATGATTGTCATCTTCGATACACAAGTTCTCTTCCTTGCAAGAACTAACCCATGTAGGTAGATGGACTTAAATTCCAAGTGGTGCTCCAAATTCTTGATGAGCTACATCAACCTTGAGCAACTCACACAAGTTCAACAACATGGACAACACCACCAACCAAGGTACGTTATTCCATCTTAGAGAAGCTTTACTCCAAGTCATGAGCTAAAGCAACTCGACAAGATGTGAATACATCAAGATGCTTAAACGAAAAATGGCAACCCCATTTTGAGCTTAAACGATGAGTATGACCTATGATCAAGTGATCTCACTTGACTCCTAAGTCAATATACTCTAACATAGGTGACTTTGTCGCCGACCATCTCTAGATGAAGTTCTCCTGTGTTCTTTTCTATGTTTTTGCATTTGTCTCATGCATATTTGTTTCCCCTTTTCAAAAAAAAACTTCATCTAGATTTCTTTCTGTTCGCTCTGCATTTTCTGCATCACATTCTTTGCACATCTTTCAGTAAATTCCTTGCAAATCTTTGTGAGATCTTACTAGTCTAAGTGAGCTGAGGTGACAAGTGTTTTCTCTGAGATGAACTCGGTTTCACCGATTTGTTATTTTCGGCCCAACCAAATCCTTTCAGTACAACCGAAGCATACCACTCGGTGCCACCGATTTCACATCAGGAAAACAGTTTGCCACATATTCTATGTTTCTACTGATCCAGCTCCACTCAATGAATCTTGTCCTCTACAAGCAACACATTTTTATAATTGCTTTGTGCTGTGTCTCAAGGACCAAACCCATTCGACGGATTCCAGAAAACCCTTCTTGGAAATTGATGTCAAAGGGGGAGAGAGAGAACATCAAAGCTTATCATTTAGAAAGAGATCCTTAAGGGGGAGAGAGATCTTCTAGGGGGGAGACCCTCAAAGGGGAGAGAGAGATCTCCAGGGGGAGAGAATACTTAAGTAGAAAGTATTTCTCAAGGATCCCAGATGCTTGGTGTTCAAGAGGAGAGATGCTCACATGTCTTCTTGAGGAGAGAGACATGTTCATATGATCTGTTGTGCTTATTTGCATTAGCATACATCAGCTCTGATCATCATTCATACCTTTCAGCTCTGATTTTCTATGCCCTATATTCTCCCAGTATCCCATGCTAGATTCAGGGGGAGCAAGACATCTAAGGGAAAGAAATCATTTAAATTCATTGCATATCTTTACTCTTGGGGACATGTCTAATCCAATGTGGTATTTAGTACTCACTCTCTGCATGTCATCCCAGTCTTGGTATTCTTGTAGTTTCTTCTGTTTGCTCTGGCTAGTAGATGCATCTCTGTTATCTAACCTTGTTTACGCAGGTTCATTCCATCCTAAGCCAACTCAAGACTACAAGGTAAGTATATGCATCAAAATCATGTGTATGAGGAATTCTTGCTGATGTACATATTGTTTGCAAGAAGGACTCATGAGCATGAAGGTATTTTCTTTAATATTCTTTGCTCTGATGCATATGGCCAAGATACATGTAACACATTGCCTGCTCTATCATGTCTCTGCTCTCACATGCTTCTATATTCCATATTCACATGATTGCATACATGTAGGGGGAGCCTATGTTTGTTACATGTCTTTCCAAAGCTTTACTTGCTATTCCTTATATATTTATCTAAAGCTTTGATGTATGTTGTCATCAATTACCAAAAAGGGGGAGATTGAAAGCACAAGTGCTCCCTAGGTGGTTTTGGTAATTAATGTCAACATATCTCTTGTTGGACTAACACTTTTATCTAGTATGTTTCAGATAAGTTCAACAATGGAGTGGCATGGACTAAAGGATGTGGGAACTCCTTCAAGATGCTAAGGACAAAGGATTTGCTAAAGCTTCAAGCTCAAGACTCTTCATTTTGCATTTTAGTGATCCAAGATCACATTGAGTCTATAGGAAAGGCCAATACTATCAAGGAGGGATGAGGTGTTGCTTAATGAGACTCTTGCTTCATGTGCTTAGTGATATGCTCCAAAACCCTCAACTACTTTCCCATTTCCACAAATGACCTAAACCTAAAACAAAATCGGTCACACCGATTCTTCCTATCCGGCGCCACCGATTTCATATGTCTTAGCCACTGCCACAAACCCTAAGCAAATCGGTTCTACCGATAGGGATCTCGATCTCACCGAGATGGGATTGTAATCTCTCTGTGTATGTCCATTATCAAAATCGGTCTCACCGAGTTTGAGCAATCGGTACTACCGAGATTACGATGCAAACTTTCTGGTTGACTCATTACCAAAATCGGTCCCACCGAGTTTGTGTAATCGGTCAAACCGAGTTTGCCTGACCAACTCTCTGGAAAGCTTATTACCAAAATCGGACTTACCGAGTTTGTGTAATCGGTCTTACCGAGATTACGTTATGCCCTAACCCTAACCATATCGGTCTCACCGAGTTGCATTTTGGTCCCGCCGAAAACCCTAACGGTCACATTATTTGCTAAATCGGTCTGACCGAGTTTAACGATTCGGTCCCACCGAGTTTGGTAGATTGTGTGTAACGGTTAGATTTTGTGTGGAGGCTATATATACCCCTCCACCTCCTCTTCATTCGTGGAGAGAGCCATCAGACTGAATCTACACTTCCAGCATACATTTTCTGAGAGAGAACTACCTACTCATGTGTTGAGGCCAAGATATTCCACTCCTACCATATGAATCTTGATCTCTAGCCTTCCCCAAGTTGCTTTCCACTCAAATCTTCTTCCACCAGATCCAAAACCTATGAGAGAGAGTTGAGTGTTGGGGAGACTATCATTTGAAGCACAAGAGCAAGGAGTTCATCATCAACGCACCATTTGTTACTTCTTGGAGAGTGGTGTGTCCTAGATTGGCTAGGTGTCACTTGGGAGCCTCCGACAAGATTGTGGAGTTGAACCAAGGAGTTTGTAAGGGCAAGGAGATCGCCTACTTCGTGAAGATCTACCGCTAGTGAGGCAAGTCCTTCGTGGGCGACGACCATGGTGGGATAGACAAGGTTGCTTCTTCGTGGACCCTTCGTGGGTGGAGCCCTCCGTGGACTCGCGCAACCGTTACCCTTCGTGGGTTGAATTCTCCATCAACGTGGATGTACGATAGCACCACCTATCGGAACCACGCCAAAAGCATCTGTGTCTCCAATTGCGTTTGAATCCTCCAAACCCTTCCCTTTACTTTCTTGCAAATTGCATGCTTTACTTTTCGCTGCTCATATACTCTTTGCATGCTTGCTTGTTATGTATTGTGAATGTTAAACTTGTGCCTAAACTCCACTTAAACTTAAGGAAACTTAAAAACTGCAACTTTGGTACTTAGTGTCTAATCACCCCCCCTCTAGACACCTCTTCTCAAGGTCCTACAATTGGCCTTTACTATGTGTGCATGAATTGTTCTTTTATGACATGCCGATGCATAGGAAGAGAGTTAGACTTTGTTGTTGCATGATATATGTTACTTTGTGCTCACTACTAAATTACAAATCATTGTTAATTAAAATTGGCTTTGATATACCTTGGGATCCGGGTGGATCCATTACTTGAGCACTATATGCCTAGCTTAATGGCTTTAAAGAAAGTGCTTCCAGGGAGACAACCCAGAAGTTTTAGAGAGTCATTTATTTCTGTTGAGTTCCTTTATAAAAGTTCAAAAACAAAAAAAATAAAGAGGGGAACCCAAAACTTTTCAAAAAGGAAAGTGAAAGTGAGAGAGATAAGCATTGTTGAAGTGGGAGAGCTCCTTGAACTTTGTTCACGCTCACGGAAACTTTGTGAATCTTAATTACAGAAACTTTTCATCAAAAATAATTATCCCCTTGTACAATTCCATTGTATTATAAAAATAATGTGCCCAGGTTTGCCTTTAGGACTGTTTATGATGCTTGTTAGTATGTGCGGTGCAGGATAGAAACTTTGGCTGTAGTGCGCGATTTTATATTTTTTACCGGAACGTCAATTGGTTCTGATTATTTTTGCAATGTCTTGCTGTACAATTGTTTATTTTTACTAATTTTGGTAGAATTTTTGAGGTACCAGAAATATGGTGAATGTTCAGATTGCTACAGACTATTCTGTTTTTGACAGATTCTGTTTTTTATGCATATTTTACTTATCTTGATGAAACTATCAATTTATATTAGTGGATTAAGCTATGGAAAATTTATATTACAGTAGACACAATGCAAAAACAAAATATGAATTGTTTTACAACAGTACTTAGAGTAGTGATTTTCTTTATTATACTAATGGATCTTACCGAGTTTTCTGTTGAAGTTTTGTGTGGATGAAGTGTTTGATCGAGAAGGTTTCGATATGAGGAAAAGGAAGAGAGGCAAGAGCTCAAGCTTGGGGATGCCCGAGGCACCCCAAGTAAATATTCAAGGAGACTCAAGCATATAATCTTGGATATGCCCCGGAAGGCATCCCCTCTTTCTTCAACAAGTATTGGTATGTTTTCAGGATTCGTTTCGTTCATGCGATATGTGCAAGTCTTGGAGCGTCTTTTGCATTTAGTTTTCATTTTTATTTTATGCACCATGCTGGTATGAGATAGTCCTTGGTTGATTTATAGAATGCTCATTGCACTTCACTTAAATCTTTTGAGTATGGCTTTATAGAATGCTTCATGTGCTTCACTTATATCATTTGAAGTCTGAATTACCTGTTTCTATTCACATAGAAAACCGCCATTTGTAGAATGCTCTTTTGCTTCACTTATATTTGTTAGAGCGTGGGCATATCTTTTGTAGAAATAATTAAACTCTCTTGATTCACTTATATCTATTTAGAGAGATGAAGGGAATTGGTCATTCACATGGGTTAGTCATAAAATCCTACATAAACTTGTAGATCGCTGAATATGATATGTTTGATTCCCTGCAATAGTTTTGCGATATAAAGATGGTGATATTAGAGTCATGCTAGTGGGTGGTTGTGGATTGTAGAGACACTTGTGTTGAGGTTTGCAAGTCCCATAGCATGCATGTATGGTAACCGTTGTGTGACAAATTTGAAGCATGGGGTGTTTCTTTGATTGTCTTTCTTATGAGTGGCGGCCGGGGACGAGCGATGGTATTTTCCTACCAATCTATCCCTCTAGGGGCATGCGTAGTAGTACTTTGCTTCGAGGGCTAATAAAGCTTTGCAATAAGTATATGAGTTCTTTATGACTAATGTGAGTCCATGGATTATACGCACTTTTACCTTTCCATCATTGCTAGCCTCTTCGGTACCGTGCATTGCCATTTCTCACCTCGAGAGTTGGTGCAAACTTCACCGGTGCATCGACCCCGTGATATGATACGCTCTATCACACATAAGCCTCGTTATATCTTCCTCAAAACATCCACCATACCTACCTATTATGGCATTTCCATAGCCATTCCGAGATATATTGCCATGCAACTTCCATCATCATCATATACATGACTTGAGCATTCATTGTCATATTGCCTTGCATGATCGTAAGATAGCTAGCATGATGTTTTCATGGCTTGTCCATTTTTTGATGTCATTGCTACGCTAGATCATTGCACATCCCGGTACACCGCTGGAGGCATTCATATAGAGTCATATCGTTGTTCTAGTATCGAGTTGTAATATTGAGTTGTAAGTAAATAAAGTGTGATGATCATCATTATAGAACATTGCCCCATAAAAAAAAGAGGCCAAAGAATCCTAGATAAAAAAGGGGGGCCAAAGAAGCCAGCCTAAAAAAGGGGCAATGTTACTATCCTTTTTCCACACTTGTGCTTCAGAGCAGCACCGTGTTCTTCATATAGAAAGTCTCCTATATTGTCACTTTCATATACTGGTGGGAATTTTTCATTATAGAACTTGGCTTGTATATTCCAACGATGGGCTTCCTCAAATGCCCTAGGTCTTCATGAGCAAGCAAGTTGGATGCACACCCACTTACTTTTTACTTTGAGCTTTCATACACTTATAGCTCTAGTGCATCCGTTGCATGGCAATCCCTACTCCTCACATTGACATCAATTGATGGGCATCTTCATAGCCCGTTGATTAGCCGCGTCGATGTGAGACTTTCTCCCTTTTTGTCTTCTCCGCATAAACCTCCACCATCGTATTCGATTCCACCTATAGTGCTATATCCATGGCTTGCGCTCATGTATTGCGTGAGGGTTGAAAAGGCTAAAGCGCGTTAAAACGTATGAACCAATTGCTCGGCTTGTCATCAGGGTTGTGCATGATGGGAGCATTTTGTGTGATGAAAATGAAGCATGGCCAAACTATATGATTTTGTAGGGATAAGCTTGCTTTAGCCATGTTGTTTTGAAAAGACATGATTGCTTTATTAGTACGCTTGAAGTATTATTTTTCTTATGTCAAATTATAGACTGTTGCTTTGAATCACTCGTGTCTTAATATTCATGCCATGATTAGACATATGATCAAGATTATGCTAGCTAGCATTCCACATCAAAAATTATCTTTTTATCATTTACCTACTCGAGGACGAGAAGGAATTAAGCTTGGGAATGTTGATATGTCTCCATCGTATCTATAATTTTTTATTGTTCCATGCCAATATTATTCAACATTCATATACTTTTGGCAACTTTTTATACTATTTTTTGGGACTAACATATTGATCTAGTGCCCAGTGCCAGTTCCTGTTTGTTGCATGTTTTATGTTTCGCAGAAACCCAATATCAAACGGAGTCCAAATGGGATAAAAATGGACGGAGAATTATTTTGGATTATTTATGATTTTTGGGAAGTAAAATCAACGCGAGACGGTGCCCGAGGGGGCCACGAGGCAGTGGGCGCGCCCCAGGGAGGCAGGCGCGCCCTGGATCCTCGTGGGCACCCTGTAAGGCGGTGGACGCTCTTCTTCTGCCGCAAGAAAGCTAATTTTATGAGAAAAATCTTGGTGAAAGATTCACCCCAATCGGAGTTACGGATCTCCGGATATAAAAGAAACGGTGAAGGGGCAGAATCTGAGAACGCAGAAACAGAGAGAGACAAAGAGACAGATCCAATCTCGGAGGGGCTCTCGCCCCTCCCATGCCATGGGAGCCAAGGACCATAGGGGAAACCCTTCTCCCACCATAAGAGCGCTGCCGGGGGCCATCATCATCACCGCGATCTTCGCCAACACCTCCACCATGTTCACGAACATCTCCATCACCTTCCCCCATCTATATTCAGCGGTCCACTCTCCCGTAACCCGCTGTACCCTCTACTTGAACATGGTGCTTTATGCTTCATAATATTATCCAATGATGTGTTGCCATCCTATGATGTCTGAGTAGATTTTCATTGTCCTACCGGTGATTGATGAATTGCTATGATTGGTTTGAGTTGCATGTTTTATTGTTGGTGTTGTCCTATCACTACAAAAAAATACACTTCCGTGATGATACGTGTTTGTCATAGTAGGTCGCGTTTTTTTGTCATGCATGTACATCCATGACAAATTTATGACAGAATCAAGATAGTCATACCTGTGCTGTCGTAGAAGTGTTCCATGACATTACCAAAATTATCATCACGGAAGTGTCCACTTCCATGACGATAAATCGCGCGTCGCAGAAGTGCTTTCGTCAAGGGTGACCGACACGTGGCATCCACCGTAACTGAACGCCGTTAAGCTATCGGGTCGGGTTTTGGATCCGATAACCCATTAACAGCCCCGACCAATGGGGATTTTACACGTGTAAAATCATCATTGGCTGGAGGAAACACGTGTCTGCTCATCGTTGGGACAGATGTCATCCACTCATTGGATGGAAGGCGCCTATGATACATCGACATGTGGCACGGCCCAACAGAGGCCCATTCCTGTGAAAAGGCCGACCCATTTGACTTGGTCAAAATGTGGTGGGCCGGCCCATGGAAAGCCTATTAACGGCATGTTCGCATATAGCCCATTTACAACCCGCTAACCTGTCAGGACCCCGATCCTGAGTCACACCGATCTAGCATGTAACACATCATATCACTTTGCGGCCTCACGCACGGTATTCCCACGGGTGCCACCTTACCTGGCCCGGGACCGTTTGCGTCTTTTGGCTCACGTATATGATAGTGCCGCTAGCATCCATATGACAAAGAACCCGGGCTGACATGGCTAGTCGTGAACCCAAAGTGGCACTAACTTACAGGGACAGGCATCCATGACCCAGCATCGAACGTGTCGGTCATCAGCGAGTGAATCCACGCTGTAGCACTGGGCTAGCAGGACTCTGGTGAACCGGGCTGTAGCGGGCTAACAGGACTCCGGTATTCATCGCGTGACATTTCCCCGAAGGGACAGACACAGGAACAAAGAAGGACACATGCCGGCCAGCCTAAGTGTTCCGGAGCAGTAGCAAGCTACCATGGCTCAGTGGAAACACTAGGAGACATTTCCCGGTAAGAGAGGCTACTAAGGATAAACAACTAGATAGTCAGATCCCACACATACCAAGCATTTCAATAACATACACACAATATGCTCGATATGTGCAAATACAACATGGCATCACAACATGACTCTACGACTCAAGTATTTATTCAATAGGCTCCAAGGAGCGAGATATTACAAACATGGGTCTCATGACCCAACACTCAGAGCATACAAGTCAAAGCACATGCGGAAGCTAAACATGTTTGGGTACAAACATCTACAAATGAAAAAGGCTGAGAAGCCTGACTATCTACCAGATCCTGCCGAGGGCACAAGATCGTAGCTGAGGTAACAAGCTAAACGTCGAAGTCCACGTGGATCTACTAGTGAGACTGAAGTCTCTCTGCAAAAACATAAATTAAGCAACGTGAGTACAAATGTACCCAGCAAGACTTACATCAGATCTAACTACATATGCATCATTATCAACAAGGGGATGGTGGGGTTTAGCTGCAGCAAGCCAGCTTTGACTCGGTGGCTATCCTGAACTACGACTGCAAGTAGCTCTTTTGAGGTGGCGCACACGAGTCCACATATTCACCATATCAATACACCACTATGGATCCGCTCCCGTCTCCCTACGAGAACGCCATCCATAGCACTCACGCTTATCTTGCGTATTTTAGAGTATCCACTTTCACTTGTCTATGAACTATGCAAGGGGTCCAAGTTTCCATATCCGAGGAATCCGGCTATTCGAATAGATAATGATAACCCTGCAGGGGTGTACTTCTTCACACACGCTCCCGCCACTTATCGCCCTGTACACGTCATGTACCTCGGCAACCTTCAAGCGGAAGCCGGGCGAGGGAGTCGGCCACGACCTGACTAACCAAACAAGTCTCTCGTCCAGGTTTATCGCCTATTCGGGTTCCATCCGCAAGGAGATCCGGCCGGGGTGTCGCTCACGGCCCCAAACGATGTGTGCAGGGTTCCCAAGTCCACCATCCGGGTGCCACTTGGTACACCGGGCCACTGTGCCTAGTCTGTCCCAAGCCCACCTGTACCGGGTGCCACTTGGTAGACTACTAACACTACCTACAAACACCAGAAACTAGTTGCAACTCCTGGACAAAGATCGAGTTGATTAATAAGTCGAGAGAGTCAATTAAGGATCCCAATGTGTGGTAGTAGCTGTTCATGGATCACAAACACAGAACTCAGTTCCTGAGGACGGCTGCAATGAGACAACCCACCATGTACTCCTACATGGCCTCTCACCGCTACCTTTACCAAATCGTGTTCACACACTTAGCTCTCAACAGTAGGACATGTTCACCACATTCCAATTCATCCCCGATGAATCAGACCTGACTCAACTCTAAGCAGTAGCAGGCATGACAAACAAGCATGAATGAGTAGGCACATCAGGGCTGAAACAACTCCTACTCATACTAGTGGGTTTCATCTATTTACTGTGGCAATGACAGGTCATGCAGAGGATAAGAGGGTTCAGCTACCGCAGCAAGTAACAGATGAATCGGTGTTGTCCTAATGCAGTAAAAGAGAGCAGGAGCGAGAGAGTGGGATTTTATCGGAATGAACAAGGGGGGTTTTCTTGCCTGGCACTTCTGAAGATAATATAGCTCTTCATCGGTGTCATCGATCTCATCGTCGGGATACGCCTACCGAGAGGGGACAAACACCAGCAAACAAGGAAGAACACAATCAAGGCAATGCACAATATGATGCATGATCATGACATGGCAATATGCTGTTAATTTGGCTAATGCAACTAGCAACAGATTAAATGAAGTTGGTTTGAATACAAGATTCAAATTCAAACTCCATATGTGATTATTCAAATGCCATTTAATTGATTTGTGCTAAACAGCATCTATAAGTTGTTCTAACATGCATGAAAATGGTACAGATGGATAGATTGGATTTTCCTGATCATTTTTCATATATAAATTATTTCATTTGGAGTTACAGTTGAATTTCTACGATTTATTGAAGTTTTAGCTATTTTCTGGAATTTCCTGATTATTTATAAAATAAACTAAATTCCAGAAAAGGAATATTGCGTCATCATGGCGTCATGCTGACCTCAGCAGAGTCAACAGGGCAGCCTCGGGTCAAACCTGACCAGGGGGGGGTCCACTGGTCAGTTACACACCGCTGGCATGAGTCACTGACGTGTGGGGCCGGTCAAAGGCCACGTCAGCAAGTCAAACTGACATGTGGGACCAGCTGGGTTAATAACTAATCTAAACATAACATTAAGTTAAACTAAACAGGCACTGGGCCCACATGGCAGTGGCTCTAGGGGGGTTTAGCAGGGTCATTAGCACTACTTAAGCCAGCGCCTCGTCAGCTCGCCGGAGCTTGGTCGGCGGCAACCAAAAACGCTGCGGGGTTTCGCCGGAGTTGCTCGGGTTTCTCGTGCGGGTCACCGTTTGGCGCCCTGGGGGCACCAGGAGGAAGCCCTCACTCGGCCGCATCGAGCAGAGGCAGCAGCAGGGCGCAGGGTGGCCGGAGCTCGCCAGAGCAGAGCTCGCGGCGGCGCCGGAGTTTGGGAGGAGAGGAAAAGAGGGTGACGGTGCACGGCAGGGCGAAGGAGTGCGTGCATTAGGCTCATGAGGACACACTGAATGCGGTGGTGCGCTCGGACGCGTGCTTGCACGGCCGTAGCCACGACGGCGACATGGCCGGCGGCGACAAGTTTCGGCGGAGGTGGGGAACGGAGCTAGAGCATGAGCGCGAGCAGGGGAGGAGGGGGAATCAGTCCGTGAGCTCACAGCGGGGTCGAAGACGGTCTTAGCGAGCTCGGGGAGGCGTCGAGGACGGTGTACGGTCGCCGGCGATCTCGGTGCAGAGGCGGCGGGGTCGAGCTCGATGGCGAAGCTCCACTTCTTCCGGCGATGCGTGGCTCGTCGAGGAGGAAGAGGGGGACGAGGCGGAGCTTCTTGGCGCGTAGGCGAGGCGTGGGGTGGCCGGTGGCCGCGGTGGCAGCGAGCGCGGCAGCGATGGCGTTCGGTGGCTGCGTGCGAGAGAGAACAGGGGAGGGGATGAGCACGGGGGAAGAAGTGAGAGGACCCGGGGGGTGCGTGGCGTCCTCGGGTGCCTCCAGCAGCGAGCAGGTAAGCAGGAGGTGGCCGGCGTGTGGTCGCGCGCGCCGGGCACGCGCCCTTCGTCCTCCTGGCAGAAGGAGGAAGACGACAGGGGAGGTGGAGCTGGGCTGGGCCGGCTATGCACAGTGTTGGGCTACAGGAGCACCAGGTAAGAAAGCCCAGGTTAGTTCTCTCTCTTTCTTTTATTACCTATTTTCTATTATTCTGCAACTTCTGGGCTTTATTAAAAATACTTAGACACTTCCAAAAATGATAAAACTAATCATGGCTACTTTTTAGAATATTTCCAACAGTAAACATTTTAGTTTATGATTATTTGAGCATTTAAAATATTTCATAGTATTTAAATGCCCAAAATCAAATACAATATGATTTAATTCAAAAATCCAGAAATGACCTAGAAATATGTTCATCATTTTTGGCAGAGGTTTTTACCTTTATCAGAAATGATGAACATTTCCAAAGGGCATTTTGGGTTTACTGAAAAATATTTTATTTTGACCCTAGTTGAATTCATTAGCTGCTAGGGTTTATCAGCCCCCATTTCAAGTTTCATAAAATTTAAACATGATGCATGGATGCTAAAGCAAAAACAAGCAAGGCCTGAGCTGGGGATGTGACAGCTCACCCCCACTAAACAAGAATCTCGCCCCGAGATTCAAGGCGTGAGGTAAGATGAAGGGGGAACGCAACTAACGCAATCTTCACGATCCAGGTTGCACTTCAAATGAACGTTGATTCAATCACCATCTTTGTCTTGATGTCTTGCTCCGAGAACTCCAGCCAATATGACAACGAGAGGAGAAGGGGAATCTAGAAGGATCGATCTTCTCGAAGATCGAACAACTCAGGATCAACTCATGGGACGAGACATTGACACATCTCTCGAGCTGAGACACGAAGCACACATCTAGAGGGATGGAGTGAAACGGATGACGAAGGTTCACTAGGTAGACAACAATTCCACACCTAAGAAGGTGGTGAACGGTTGTCAACGTAGCGAGGAGTTGAGTTGCCATGATACCCTAACGGGGCACCCTAGGGAAGGTGACTTGTAGAAATATCCCCTTAAGTGGCAAAAAGAACTACCTTTGATTCAGAGATCATTGGAACTCTTTATACCAGCCTAAGGCAATTCTCAAGCGATCGTTTGGAGGGGTCGGTAGAATGGCATGCTTGGATTAAATGGATGATGTGGATTACCTTGTTGAAAACAACACAAGGGATGATTTTAGAACTGAGGAGAAGCTCAACAGTAGAGAGTAAGTCCACTGTTTAAAAAGTTATAGCATCACCGAGGAAACTGAGAGCAATTCCAGTTAGTGTCGATGATAACACCTAGCGCTTGTGCGTGCTCTCAAGAACTTGAGCATTTCCATATTCATCAGGGTTTACCAATCTTCGTGTCAAGGATCCTGGCAACACAACATACTACCATGATGGATAGTGTTGGACGATGCAGATGCATAGGAAGATAACAGCTTCTCAGATTTCACATTAGCGAGGCCAAGGAAACAAAATCTGGATGATCGACCGAGAGACATTTAGCACTCCGCTTCTAATGTTGTCCTTGATGTGCTAGCGTAATCCATAAATAATTGTGGTTTGATATCTAGAACATCAAGTAAAAGGTCGGACTGCGGGAACTCAAAAATCCATAAGGAACAACTAGGGAGTAGATCCTACGAAATCCTTATGGGGAGGTGGCCAACTTCCTCAAACAAGATACTACAATAATAGGTCTTCCGGCTGGGTGTGTTGGCCATGACATCCACTTTACCGGTTATCGAGGGACCAATATTATAGTTTCTTGGGAAATGTTCCAACCATCATATCTGCCTGAGATTCAGATCTGGTTGGTGTCAGGATATTCCAGACTCATCGAGTCTAGAAGGAAAAATGAAAGTTTGCAACACAAACCGACGAGATGACGTTGTGAGATTCTCGGGAAATGAACTACGATAGCAGGCTCCAAAACATGAGCTGGTTCTGCTACAAACATGTGAACACGTTGTCCCAGACAAACATGATCCCGTGGTAGTCTTACAATAAAACACTATCGAGTTCAGGTTGGGAACCATCATCGAGGATATCGAAGTCCTTGTATAAGCCCGGGTTAGCTCTTATGAAGGAATTCCTTTTCCTGGAACAAATCAGTCTGTGGCTTGGTGTGCTAGGGACACATATAGAAGGTTGCAAGTCTCCACACCACAGAATACTTCGCACGTATGCATGACTAACTTGGGATGATTCCAGAGGAAGCAACATTGACTTTCTCGAATCCATGGCGGCAACTTGCATCAATGCACATGAACTGGAGGAAGTCACTTCTTACATCCGAACATATGCTTCATGAACTAGCATGAAGAAATGTGTTAAAAAGTTTTCCAACACTAGCTGGATGTTCAACACGAATCATAGAGGAGACAAAATGCTGCTGATGGGCTCAACAACAAGTCATCGAGATTTCCATGTAAATGGAATTCCATAATTATGTAAACAAGTGATAGCATTGGTCAGACCCAAAAGATATAATGGTGTATGCTTGAGGAATCAACCACGAGTAAGACAACATTACGAATATCGTTGGTTCTGGTCTGATTTGATGATAGCCCACACTCAAACCAAAGTTTTGGTTAGGACGATAGGTCCAGCAATTGATCGCGAAGATCAATCAATGAAGATATCATCTTTCTTCAACACACACACAGACACAAAGATATCCCTTTGGAATGAACTAAGTCGGACAAGCTGTTATCTTCCAACTCTCCAAGTTGTTGTTTAGCTTAACCAACTAGCTCAGGGGTATCCAACACGGATTCTTGGAGAAAGGGTGGTTTACAGGAATAAACCAACTTGATCACGAACTCAACATAGCGGTCAGGTGACAACCTGGTGATACTACTGAGAAGATATTCGGAAAATCACGAACCACCAATATGTTACTAAGCTCGAGAACAATCTTGCTTTTCAGGGCAAGATGATATGATCAAAAGAGTGAGGGATTGGCACAATCCTAACTCATTGATCGAAGGGTGCACCGGAAATAAGGACTAGGTAGCACGATTAGTCTTAGAATGATAATTCAATAATCAGCACGCTAAGAATGAGGTTGTTGTCCATTTAACTACCAAGCAACGGAGTTGCTAGGCGTATAGGTTTCACACATCACGATTCACTTGTCAGCAGTCTGGTTGCAACAACACGGGAACCGAGAAATGAATAATGATGGAGAGAGTATCACTGTATCAAGAGTTCATAGGATGGTGTGCAATTCCCATGATATTATTGATATAAAGATGGTAATACTCCAAGGTGGAGCAGAACAAAAGCTGGATTAGTATTTGATCTGCGGAGCACAACTGCTTTGACCCAATCTTGGATAGGGATGAGGTACTGGAGTTTGTTTCTCCTAGTCATTCTGGAATAGAATGGTTGATGGACCACAAGAGTAATAGGCATCGATGAACGAATGCACACATACTCTTGACTATCGAATGATAGACGAAGGTCAGAAAACAACTAAGGAGGGACAACCCAAACGAACATATGATTTTCTGAGTTGTGGATGCATAGACTAGCATGTCGAACGAGTTCAACATATTTCTTCCGGATAACCCATGCAGAAAGGTTGAACTGGCAGAGTCACAATATAGAATGGAGAACTCATCAAGAGCACTCTGGTTGTGATCTTTCGGTTCAATGAGGAACTTCTGCCATAAATAGTTCATGGTATTGGAAGAAGGAAATACCACGGACCTCGAGGACTATCGCAAAGGTTACTAATATCTTAAAGGAACTAGCAAATACTAACAACATGAAGTAGGGTGAATCTTGGGTTCAAAACCCAGGAGTAGAATGCCTACTAACTAGGTGGCATCACGGGATGCTTTCGAGAATGATGGCCAGAATCATCACACTGGGAACAAAAAGCATGGCTGGATTACTAGGTGATACTCTAGGTACCTAGGGTCATAATAATAACTCCAACATATACGTTGAGGCAATAGAGTACCTCAACTCACTGATTAGTGTGCTTAATCTGGCCCAAAAGGACATCAGGAACGGGAGGAAGGGATTTGCAAATGCATCAGACTGTTTAGAAACCTGGGATGACTCGGGCAACATAACGACTATAAATGCTCGAAAGATTGGAGACATGCTACAAAAATGGTGGCATAGCCACTCAGAGGCACAATATCAAGGTTTTGAGATCAACAGTTAACATACAGAGGTAGTAGAAGCTGAACTGAGGCTTGAATCACCAATCTTATAAGTCTATGGATTAGTAACACGTGATCCTGATAGAAAGATGAGAAAGCCTAGTTCCTTAACCCCGCAGGAAAGTTAAGATGACTCAGATCAGAAGGCATAAGGTATAAGGAGTAAAAAGAGACTTACATTCCATCCCATAATCAATTCCCTTATATAACTAAAGCATTTCTAGACTCAACTTCGACCAGTTTGGCTTGGTAATCCTACAGGCAGTCAGGCTCTGATACCAAAGCTGTCAGGACCTTGATCCTGAGTCACACCGATCTAGCATGTAACACATCATATCACTTTGCGGCCTCACGCACGGTATTCCCACGGGTGCCACCTTACCTGGCCCGGGACCGTTTGCGTCTTTTAGCTCACGTATATGATAGTGTCGCTAGCATCCATATGACAAAGAACCCGGGCTGACATGGCTAGTCGTGAACCCAAAGTGGCACTAACTTACAGGGACAGGCATCCATGACCCAGCATCGAACATGTCGGTCATCAGCGAGTGAATCCAGGCTCTAGCACTGGGCTAGCAGGACTCCGGTGAACCGGGCTATAGCGGGCTAACAGGACTCCAGTATTCATCGCGTGACATTTCCCCGAAGGGACAGACACAGGAACGAAGAAGGACACATGCCGGCCAGCCTAAGTGTTCCGAAGCAGTAGCAAGCTACCATGGCTCAGTGGAAACACTAGGAGACATTTCCCGGTAAGAGAGGCTACTAAGGATAAACAACTAGATAGTCAGATCCCACACATACCAAGCATTTCAATGACATACACACAATATGCTCGATATGTGCAAATACAACATGGCATCACAACATGACTCTACGACTCAAGTATTTATTCAATAGGCTCCGAGGAGCGAGATATTACAAACATGGGTCTCATGACCCAACACTCAGAGCATACAAGTCAAAGCACATGCGGAAGCTAAACATGTCTGGGTACAAACATCTACAAATGAAAAAGGCTGAGAAGCCTGACTATCTACCAGATCCTGCCGAGGGCACAAGATCGTAGCTGAGGTAACAACCTAAACGTTGAAGTCCACGTGGACTACTAGTGAGACTGAAGTCTCTCTGCAAAAACATAAATTAAGAAACGTGAGTACAAATGTACCCAGCAAGACTTACATCAGATCTAACTACATATGCATCATTATCAACAAGGGGATGGTGGGGTTTAACTGCAGCAAGCCAGCTTTGACTCGGTGGCTATCCTGAACTACGACTGCAAGTAACTCTTTTGAGGTGGCGCACACGAGTCCACATATTCACCATATCAATACACCACTATGGATCCGCTCCCGTCTCCCTACGAGAACGCCACCCATAGCACTCACGCTTATCTTGCGTATTTTAGAATATCCACTTTCACTTGTCTATGAACTATGCAAGGGGTCCAAGTTTCCATATCCGAGGAATCCGGCTATTCGAATAGATAATGATAACCCTGCAGGGGTGTACTTCTTCACACACGCTCCCGCCACTTATCGCCCTGTACACGTCAAGTACCTCGGCAACCTTCAAGCGGAAGCCAGGCAAGGGAGTGGGATAAGAGGGTTCAGCTACCGCAGCAAGTAACAGATGAATCAGTGTTGTCCTAATGCAGTAAAAGAGAGCAGGAGCGAGAGAGTGGGATTTTATCGGAATGAACAAGGGGGGGGGGGTTGCTTGCTGGCACTTCTGAAGATAATATAGCTCTTCATCGGTGTCATCGATCTCATCGTCGGGATACGCCTACCGTGAGGGGACAAACACCGGCAAACAAGGAAGAACACAATCAAGGCAATGCACAATATGATGCATGATCATGACATGGCAATATGCTGTTGATTTGGCTAATGCAACTAGCAACAGATTAAATGATGTTGGTTTGAATACAAGATTCAAATTCAAACTCCATATGTGATTATTCAAATGCCATTTAATTGATTTATGCTAAACAGCATCTATAAGTTGTTCTAACATGCATGAAAATGGTAGAGATGGATAGATTGGATTTTCCTGATCATTTTTCATATATAAATTATTTCATTTGGAGTTACGGTTGAATTTCTACGATTTATTGAAGTTTTAGCTATTTTCTGGAATTTCCTGATTATTTATAAAATAAACTAAATTCCAGAAAAGGAATATTGCATCAGCATGGCGTCATGCTGACCTCAGCAGAGTCAACAGGGCAGCCTCGGGTCAAACCTGACCAGGGGGGTCCACTGGTCAGTTACACACCGCTGGCATGAGTCACTGATGTGTGGGGCCGGTCAAAGGCCACGTTAGCAAGTCAAACTGACGTGTGGGACCAGCTGGGTTAATAACTAATCTAAACATAACATTAAGTTAAACTAAACAGGCACTGGGCCCACATGGCAGTGGATCTAGGGGGGTTTAGCAGGGTCATTAGCACTACTTAAGCCAGCGCCTCGTCAGCTCGCCGGAGCTTGGTCGGCGGCGACCAAAAACGCTGCGGGGTTTCGCCGGAGTTGCTCGGGTTTCTCGTTCAGGTCACCGTTTGGCGCCTTGGGGGCATCAGGAGGAAGCCCTCGCTCGGCCGCATCGAGCAGAGGCAGCAGCAGGGCGCAGGGTGGCCGGAGCTCGCCGGAGCAGAGCTTGCGGTGGCGCCGGAGTTCGGGCGGAGAGGAAAAGAGGGCTACGGTGCACGGCAGGGCGACGGAGTGCATGCGTTAGGCTCCTGAGGATGCACTGAATGCGGTGGTGCGCTCGGACGCGTGCTTGCACGGCCGTAGCCATGACGGCGACATGGCCGGCGGCGACAAGTTTCGGTGGAGGTGGGTAACGGAGCTAGAGCATGAGCGCGAGTAGGGGAGGAGGGGGAATCAGTCCGTGAGCTCACAGCGGGGTCGAAGACGGTCTTAGCAAGCTCGGGGAGGCGTCGAGGATGGCATACGGTCGCCGGCGATCTCGGTGCAGAGGCGGCGGGGTCGAGCTTGATGGCGAAGCTCCACTTCTTCCGGCGATGCGTGGCTCGTCGAGGAGGAAGAGGGGGACGAGGCAGAGCTTCTTGGCGTGTAGGCGAGGCGTGGGGTGGCTGGTGGCCGCGGTGGCAGCGAGCGCGGCGGCGATGACGTTCGGTGGCTGCGTGCGAGAGAGAACAGGGGAGGGGATGAGCACGGGGGAAGAAGTGAGAGGACCCGGGGGGTGCGTGGCGTCCTCGGGTACCTCCAGCAGCGAGCAGGTAAGCAGGAGGTGGCCGGCGTGTGGTCGCGCGCGCCGGGCACGCGCCCTTCGTCCTCCTGGCAGAAGGAGGAAGACGACAGGGGAGGTGGAGCTAGGCTGGGCCGGCTATGCACAGTGTTGGGCTACAGGAGCACCAGGTAAGAAAGCCCAGGTTAGTTCTCTCTCTTTCTTTTATTACCTGTTTTCTATTATTCTTCAACTTCTGGGCTTTATTAAAAATACTTAGACACTTCCAAAAATGATAAAACTAATCATGGCTACTGTTTAGAATATATCCAACAGTAAACATTTTATTTTATGATTATTTGAGCATTTAAAATATTTTATAGTATTTAAATGCCCAAAATCAAATACAATATGATTTAATTCAAAAATCCAGAAATGACCTAGAAATATGTTCATCATTTTTGGCAGATGTTTTTACCTTTATCAGAAATGATGAACATTTCCAAAGGGCATTTTGGGTTTATTGAAAAATATCTTATTTTGACCCTAGTTGAATTCATTAGCTGCTAGGGTTTATCAGCCCCCATTTCAAGTTTCATAAAATTTAAACATGATGCATGGATGCTAAAGCAAAAACAAGCAAGGCCTGAGCTGGGGATGTGACATAACCCAAGGCCCGTTGCGCCCTATTTGAATTAGGCCCAGTAGCGTCATCTGGGCCACCCAATATGATTCCAGCCCGTTTTCACTTCTGGACCATGTATGGCCCATGACGTCTTTCGGCCCATATGAGGCCCTATGTAACTCTTGGCCTATTAACGGCCCGTGGTGAAACTGGCCCATAATGAACAGTGTATCACTTTACACCCATTAATGGCCCGTGGTGAAACTGGCCCATAATGAAAAGTGTATCACTTTATACCCATTAACGGCCCGTTATTCCGTTGGGCCGTTTCTAGCCCAGTTATCTTTCGGCCTTCTCGGAGCCCATTTATTCTTGGGCTCATTTCCAACATTCGTTTACTTACGGCCCATTACTGTCATTTTCTGCTTGTGGGCCAAATTCAGCCCGTGGTTACAGTCGTCCCGTTTGTGGTCCGTTAATACGTTGGGCGGTTTTCATAGCGTCATGAAATACGGCCTATTGATGGCCCGCTATGGTCGGCCCATGAACGGACGATTCCAACTCTAGCTCGTTTACGGCCATAACGCGGTCTATTATTGGCCCTTGTTATCATACTGCCCGTATAAGGCCCATTGATGATACGGCCCGTAGAAAGCCCATTGTTCCTGCGGCTCTTAGAAGGCCCATTGTTTCTACGGCCCGTAGAAGGCCCACTATTTCTACGGCCCTAGGAGGCCCAGTGTCACTACAATAAATATTAGCCCATGGTTATTGTAGCCTAGTTTTAAAAAATAGGTTATTGCAGCCACTAGCAAACCGCGGAAAAAGAACTGCAATGACTACAAGCAAACAAATAAACAACACAACAAGGAAATAAATAAGCAAGCAACTTATGCTAGGCTATCACGGCTATCACATATTACATCCATTGGGCATCAAAGTTCGCCACCAGTGCAAATAAATGCGCCAACAAAAGAATATACAAAACTGAGAGCACTTCAGAAGGCACTAGTCCTGGCTAGGAAGGCCCCCCCAAACAGCTAAAGAAGCTGAGTAGGCCTCAGTTGTGTCAACGATAGATGCATCAACACTAGATTTAAGGCTTGATGGTGCGCACGGCAGTCCTCTGACATCTTCATTGCATCTTTGACTTCAAGTCGGAGCTGAGCTGAAGCAAGCCTTTTTGCTTTAAGTTGAGACTGAAGAAGTCGAACTGATTGAGGCAGCGACTGCACAGAGGTTGTCCCACACCTGCCGGTGAGTAGCTTCAACTCACTGTCTTCATCAAGACAGGACCTTGGGGTCATCTCGCTGTCCACAAGATGGTTTGCCTCACTATCTTCCCTAAAGTTCTGCCTGGCGTAAGAGATACAACTCTGAAAGAGAAACAAGGAGACACGTAACAGGTTTCACAATTATACAAGCAAATAAATGGATCTGTTCTGCATCAGGAACATGTTTTTACAACTACAATTTGAAACTGGTAGTTGTTGCAAACATCCAATCAGATGTAAACAGCAAAGCAAGCAACAGTGGAGGAAATGATGCCTATCCAAATCTATACTAGAACAAAGTTTGAAGGCTTGAGAAGGATGAACTTACATTACATGTTAACACGGGCTGGACAAAGCCCTTCTCCATGTTGATGGAAGGATAATTCAATAAATTCCCCAAAGAAAATTCTTGATAAGAGTTGCCATTATTCTACATTTGCAAAGAGTAAATATAGATCAAATAATATTGGAAGAAACAGAGGATAATGAAGCTCAGGTGCAGACTGATGATACATAATCAAATAGCAATTAATTAAGTACAGCGTTACAAGGCAGAAGGGAGAGAGGTACTGACGAGAGCAATGCAGAGCCCATTATTGTTTTGAGATCGTATGATCCTTTGAGCAAGGAGATTCATCTGAAATTACTTTTCATACAAGAGAGAAGGTAAGGCACAAGTAGAAATTTAGGAGTTCAAATTTTGAATTGATATCATAGACAGTACCTGACGCTGGGCTCCCAGCAGTTCTAATAGGGGTTTGGGCACTGTAGTAGGGGTAAAGTGTGGTACAGTTGGGCCTGTGTTTTCTGTGGCTGCTAATCTATCTGATTTAATAGGTATCACTACCTTTTCCAAATACATAGTTTGTACTCCTTGAGGATCTGCACTCACCCTCTTCCTTTTGGACATCTATTACGAAAGAACAACATTTGACTGGAAAAACATAGTGTGACGGCACATGGAATAGGTACAGAAAATGGATAGGTATGGCATATAATCATATATGATGCTTAAACTAAGCATATGGTGTAACAAAGTAGAAGTAATGCAAGAGGTCAGATGCAAAATATGTGCGACCAATACAACTTTGCAAAGCTAGAGCAAGCACCTTGATGGGTGAAGAAGATAGGCCATCCTCCACCATGCCAAGTTTGTTAGCCAGTGGATCGTTCCGCAATATTCCTCTCGTGCGCCCATTCTCATATTCATTTTGATAATGTTCAATATCTGACATGCATGAAAACATAAAAACAAGTGAGATTTTCTTTGTAATGCAGAAGTGATTCTAATCCAATACTGCCTCCCTGTAAACCCCTTTGTGCTATCTCTGTAATTCTTTTAAAAGATGCCATGCATGCTGTAATTTGTTGTGTGCATTAATATAATGTGGCCTACTACTCAAAATATGAGAGCTCCAGAAGTGATGACACTTCGCAGATGATAGCTTCAACATATAGTAAAGAA
Source organism: Triticum dicoccoides (assembly GCF_002162155.2). Taxonomy (NCBI): domain Eukaryota; kingdom Viridiplantae; phylum Streptophyta; class Magnoliopsida; order Poales; family Poaceae; genus Triticum; species Triticum dicoccoides. Next base: position 116,289,251 of record NC_041381.1, read on the forward strand.
GAACAAGTCGACCTGACCTGATAGATTGAAAATATACTAAGGGAGAACAAATCGACCTGACCAGTCGACTGCAAGAGAAGAGTATCATCTTAAAGAAGAGCAGAAGAGCAAGCAAATTGAAGATATTACAAGTCTTTCAATACAATGTCGGTTGGCCACCCATGATGAACCAGAGCGCACAGAGAAATACTATTCTTTTCGGTCTCTCCATATGTGGCTCACATGCATTTCGAAACTAAAGTAGGAACATTTAGCTCACCAATTAAACATCTCTCAGTTTTACTAATATTAGCAATAATATCATATATGAATTTGTACAACTAAGCTTGTTTAGCTCGATGGGTGGAGCAGAGCTATTACGACACGAACCACGTAGGCTTATTGTGGTCATCATAAAATGGGGAAAACATAAGAATGATGAGTACAGTGTTGACCGTGGCAGTGGGATGGCAGATCTGAAGCTGCAAACCGCGCAAAGGGTAGTTAGCAACCGATGGTTGCTTTGAAATAACAACTAAGATTTGGTATGGACAAGAAAGTAGGGCCAACAAGTGACAAAGAAATGCAATTATGCTGTCTCTCTATATGTCGCGACATGCATTTGGAAACTCAAGTGGGACCTTTAGCTAACCAATTAAATGTGTCGGTTAACTAATATCAGTATCATATCACAATCATATTTGAACAACTAAGCTTTCGAATTCTGAGTGTTGTGTTGTTTAGCTTGAAGGGTGGAGTAATGCCAGTACGACAGAAAGCACCTACACAGATCATAGTAGAGTAGATAAAAGGGGAAAACCCTAAGCATCAAGAGAAACATCAGGAAAGTGAAACTAGCTGGACCAGTGGGTGGCACACATGCTTTTCGAAACGAATATAGGAACATTAGGTGACCAATTAAACGTTCTCTGTTTTAGTGATATGAGCATCATATCAGATTCGTATTTCAACACGTAAGCTTTGGGTTGAGGTCTTGAGGAGCAGTGCTAGCCCGACACGAAGCACGTACGATGATGGTAGTGAATATAAAGGGGGAAACCATAAGCTTTACGAGTATAGTGCCCGTGCCATGGCGGATCTAAAGGTGCAAACCGGACAAAGCTACTTTGCAACCAATGTTTGCTTTCGACTAGCCACTACGATTTGGTACGGAAAAGAAAAGTACAGTAAACAAATTACGATCTATTTTCCGGGTGAGATCAATAACTTAAGCACATATGGAAGACTACCACCTCTCTTGCGATGCCGTGTAGGCCTATGCTGATATGTTGAGGGTGCTGCGGGTGCGATGGCGGTCGGCGGCGGGGAAGAAGACTTTAGATGGCAGATGGCCGGTCGGGGGATATATCCTATTGCCATGGACGAGGCGGTCGTAGGAGCGGCAACGGCAAGGTGGACGACGGCGCCGCTGAAGCGAGAGGAGGCGATGAAAGGATCCTGGTCCAGCACCGTGGATGAGAGACGTCCATCTCTTGCAGTGGACGACGGGGTAGGGGTAGCGTCTCCGGCAAGGTGGAGGATGGGGTGGCGGACGGAGGAGGCTGGCCGCAGTGCGGAGGTTGTCGTGCCGCCGACGGTGTATGAATGGGGAAATGGAGGGGAGGGGAGGGATCTCAAACTTTGGGACGTGCTTCTCTGAAATGGGGGAAAGTTATGAACTTATCCCCCGTTTAAAATTTTGGACATCGCGTCGGTTGGGGATAGGACAGTAATCTCGCATCTCGCAAATATTTGCCGGTAACTATTTCAGGCAAGGAGAGGGTGTTTTGCCGCCCACGGTTGGCGCCCATGGTGTATGAAGGGGGCTGACAGGTAGGGCGGTTGTGTCACGTCTGATGGAAGTTACACATCTGTCCCTATTTAAAATATTAGCCTACATCGATTTCGGACGAGGAGAGTTTGTCTTGCCGTCCACCGTGTATGAATGGGGAAATGGAAGGAGAGACACATGTCTTTTGGACGAGCTTGAATCAAATGTGTTTTGCGCCCATGTTTGGCGCCAACCGTGTCTGAATGGGCTCAGAGGCCGTCGTGTCACGTCTGATTGAAGTTACTAGTCTACCCCTATCGACACCAGTGTAAATCCGGTCGATAAGGATGTACTCAGTGTCAGGGGTAGACAGTAATTTCCATCTCGCAAATACTTGCTTCGGGCAGCCCACAAATTTTAGTGGGTGTTTAGCCGCTTCGTTCAAAACTTGGGAGAATTAGCATTCACGTTTGCCCTGGGACCTGGCAAACTAAATTCAAATTCAATTTGTATTCGATTACGAATATCCATAGATAATTATACGTTTTGTTATTTATTTCTTCAACACCACAACAAAGATTTATTCCACCTTTATATATGATTATGATTTAGAAATGCCGTGATCTTCGAATTCAGTAGGTTGGATAAACTCTGATTCAAATAGTTATTTCATCCAATACAATATGCTCACACGAAAAATAGTTCACCTTATGTCAATCATACAAGTACTGAGGATTACCTCGCCTAAAAAATTCGGATCATTACAACACATGGACAACATGGAATTCCGGACAACATAGGGGGTCTTGCAACATAATCCATTCAGAGACATGCCACAACATGCAAGTACAATAATTTAATGACAATTTCAATTGGTATCTAAAGAAGAACCGGGATTACCTTGGGCTTCAGATAGCAGAAACAGCAGGACCTCCTCCGTCTTCAAATGCAACATTCTTATTTCCTCCAATTCTTGGGCTTGCATAATGCATGCCGCTAATTCCGTAATTTCTAGGCTCAAGATAAAGATTACCTCATTCATGGCAGCCACACCATATCTTTCTACCTCTAGTAGAGCCTCAAGCACTATAATATATGTGCTCAGACTGCTCTCCAGCGGTGTTGCCTCTGAACTGCTACCATCTGGTAACATGGATGGCGCACTGCTTCCACAAATAGATTCTGGGGTTGTACATTGTGTCCTAGTGTGAACGACATCCTGAAAGGTTTCCGCTGGACATAAGTAAGAGATAGTTATCGTATGATCCAGGCAGTAAGTTTACATGGTAAACGACGGACGAATTATTGCCGAGCATGGCAAACTATATTTGAATGGTTCGAAGCAGCATCAGCCGAAAAGAAATTAAAATGGTAAGATGAAACTAGGGATGTAAGTGGCAAATAAACGACATCCGCCAGTCCCATCTAGTTAGTTTTTGCTACCTCCCTAGTTCATTTTCCTCAAAAAAACAAAAACTCTTTTGAACTATCATACCACTAGTGGACTTTAATCAGGATTAAACGGGACCCAGTTGGCATCCCTAGTTGAAAGGGAGTGTACAACTGCTATATTTAAGTTGCCAAGGCATTTAAGGAGTTGAAATAATCTGAGAAAGCACTTAATAGTGTGGCCTCATATAAACAGTCTTGTGTTGAAGTTGAGAGGAAAAGTTAAGGACTCAAATGAAATAGGCATGCATTTCTTTACGATAGTACAACAAGCACTGCTGACATATTGGCCAACTCAGGTATAGCGTAACAACAAACAAGCATTCGAATCAAGTAATACAGCAAAGCAGAAAACTGAACTATTTGTAATTCGGTAGGATTACACGTTGAGGGCACAAGCCAAGAAAGCAGCCCACTCGCATTACATTTCACATGTACTAAAACACATTGGCTTACCATATGTTGCTGTGAAGCCTAGCTGCTGTTGCAATGTTCTTTGAAAATATCGTCAGCATCCCGTGGTTGCAAATCTAGTTGTTGTAGTTTATTCTGCACCATCTATTTAGGTAAAATTAATTTTAATCGCATGCACTGGTCCGAATTGATCATCAATGGTTCATCTAAACTAATGAAAGAAGGGTGTGTGCATACACGACAATATATCTGCTTCCCTCTATTTTTATGCTTGTTCGAGGTGCCAGCCCCAAAAGAACAAATATTTTGCTTGATGGGGTTGGCACCTCCATAATTAATAGAAGCATCAAATTAGTCATGCAACTTGGGAAGATCAAGAACACACAAACGTGTAATGAACAGAGGCTCAGAGCAATGATGTAATAGCTAGCATCAGAAAATGTAGGGTAAAATGAACAAAAAGCAGCGGAATCACATGCTAGTTTGCTGATGTGTAATTAAGCATAGAGAACATTAACCAGTCTGATGGAACCAACAGGTGGCATCAGAACAAAACTAAAGCATATTAACTATATGTGCACTGGTATGTAATTTAGCACATGTAACATGTTCACTGCCAGAAGTATGGCCCTACAGGTGCAAGCAGAATAACGTGTCTAATGAAAAACTGAATGATGCCCTGAAGAAATTCAAAGGTGCGGTGCTTATGCTAGGAAAGTGAACGTAGGCGCCGGCCGTTGGATGATAGTACCTGATTCTCTGCGGTGTATGGGTATCGTTGTCATACTTGATAGCTAAGGATCGTCGATGGTGCTCGTGTTGCGGTTGAGTTTGGGCTGGCTGTCGCCGTCGCTGAAGCGGCTCCGGTGCTGCGGTTGCGGCGCTTGTCGACATACAAGAAAGCTCATCTGTGGTAAGTGAACAGTTGCACGATAAAGAGAAAAACCGAAGGAGTACAAATCTAAATAACCTGATGAGGCTGCGGCGTCGGTAAAGCAGGGCCGGTGGAGTTGAATATGGCGTCCGTGGAGCGGGTCCGGTGAAGTGGACGAAGGCTTCGGCGGGCACGTTGTACAGTGCTTTCGGTGAGGCGGATCTGTTGCCGAGGACGAGGGCTTGTATGAAGGGCCAGCGAAGGGGCGGACAAGGGAGTCAGTGAAGGGCCTACGCTGTGGTGGACGAGGGCGTCGGTTAAGCAGATCCGGTGCGGTGGACCATGATGGCGGTCAAGGAGATCTGGAGCGGTGGACAAGCCAGTCGCTGAAGCGGCTCCGGTGAAGTGGTGAGTTGGCAGTTGGGGGTTCCAAGGTGCGGAAGGTAGATCCGGCGTGGTGTGAGGTCCACCGCTGCGGCGGAGGACTAGATTCGGCGGCTTGCCGTGGTTGGGGGGTCGGGGAGGGGAAGGGGAGGGGCTCTGAGGAAGAATGTTGGGGGCAAAGAGGGGAAAACAATGGAGTTACCAAAGCAGCCCTTTTCCATTCATGTGGCAGAGGTAAAATAGGAATATCGCAGGGCTAAACTTTCGGGCGCGTGATATTTCGATGTGAGCGGGAAGTTTGAAAGCTTTTGGCGCCTAAAATTATAAGTATTCTGCTCTCGTACGGCCGGCTATGATATCATGGCCGACAATTTGTTTGTTTTGCACGCAAAAAATGTGCAAGTTTTGAAAATCAATGTCTCCAACTCGAAACTTAGATTGTCCATTCAATTCAAATATGGATCATTGAGCTACTACAAGAAAATACCATCATACGGTCCAATTCAAATGAAATTCCAAATGTGTTTATCCTAAATTTGATGACAAAAGCAAAAATGTGTATGTATATGAATAAAGTGAATGATTATAAAGTTTGAACATGCCCGTATGTGTATATCTCTAGGTTTGACATATGAATTTGAAATCATGAAATTCCAGCTTAAAAAATGTACCTCCGTTGAAATGAATTACAAAAGCTAATGATGGAGTCGAATTCCAAAATTCCAATCTTAGGTTTGTAATTCTGGTACATCAAGGTATATCACGCATGTTCAAAAGTATCGTTATCTCATAGTACAAACTATGAAACAAATTGATCAACCATGAGTGCACAATATCTCAATTACGCTAAAGTCCCTCAAATATAGACACCTAACTCTTTATCTGAAGTCACCCCCCCACCACCACACACACACACACTCACATAGAGAAGTCATTCTCTCCCCCAGACACCAACACACGAGCACATTAACACCCCTCTCTCTTGTAAAGTCCGGACCCCAACATAGGTCTCTATCACTTTGTCTCCCGGGCATGCACACATCTCTTCCCTCACTCTCTAGGTCTCCCGCTATCTCTCTTACCCAAGCACACGCACTATGTAGAGTGTATATTTCCCATACACACAAAATGTCGCCCCCAAACGTCTATCTCCTTAGTTATGTGGTTCTCGCGCACTCACCTCACACACCACCCCCACTGCAAACAAGCACACTTTGTCTCCTTGTGCACCACTCTCCTCTTTCTATCTCTCCCACATACGGACCCGCCCCAGCTCCTTCCCTGTATACATATATGTCGTGACTCTTTGCATAGCTTCCTAATGAATAATCATTCTTGATTTCGCACATTGTTCTCTACACCATCTATTCTAGATCTCTCATGAAGTCCCTATCACACACACGATGACTCGCTTCTCCTGCGTCTCCGTTCATAGGCCAATTTCGGACAACATCAACATTGTCTCCCTATCTATACGCCATTTATGGACACAAACGACCCCTCTCGCCCCCTCTCTTCCTCTCTCTCTCTCTCCGTCTCTCTCTCTCTCTCTCTCTCTCTCTCTCTCTCTCTCTCTCTCTCTCTCTCGTCGCTAGCTCTCTCTTTCTCTCGCTCTGATACCCCTCTCCTACACACACACTCGACGTCTCTTCCAAATAGTCTGCTCCCCCCGCCCGCACTCGTGCTATCTCGCTACTACACATGTCACACCATTCCGCCTTCCCTTATACTAGGTTTACATCATCAGTGGTCTGTCTACTCCACATACACTCTCTCCCTGTCACACACAAACGCGTGCACAAACACACACAGACACGCACAAACACCCATTTATCTGGATCCTCATCTCTCCCCATGTCCGCATGTGTATCTCACACACTCACTCTCTAATTATGTATATGTGTCTCCACGTTACACAACACAAAGCCCCATGTACATGTCTCTCTCTATCCTCCACACACATAGACACAAAGAATCTGTTAGCATTGCCTCAATCTCTAACATATCGCACACGCACTCTCTCTATCTCTCTCTCTCTCTCTCTCTCTCTCGCAAACACGCTCAACAAGGGTTTCCCTGTGAATAATTTACCGTCTACTCATCAACAGTCGTGGAAGTACGGCGAACACGAGACGTGAAAAACAATAAATCTACATGTGCGTAGACCACCTAGTATGACTACTAGGACTAGAGCAAGCCAAAAAGCACGCCGCCGTCACCCCCTCCTTGTGGGCGACTGGAAAATCTTTGTTTTACACAGTCGAGAAGTCATTGTGCTAAGGCCCCACATGCCGAGGCGTTGAATAGAATGTAGATGCTATTTTACGGAAGCAAGTATCGATAATACGTTTGTATCTCCATACTTATATTTCTTCTTTTATAAAAAACCGAGTTGGTGATGATGGTATGTGTGCCATCTTGCAATATCGATCGTCTGATCTATATCTAACGGATGGAAATTAAACTAAAAGATACCCGCACCCCTCTCCACATTTGCAGACAAGGCCTTCCCTCGTTCATCCTTATCTCCAACAAACCTCATTGTTGAGCAATTAAGAAAGGAAGCCTCTGGAACAAACTGGCCTAGTGGCCGCTGCCGGCGTCGTCAATCCCCATGCCTCCGCTCAGTCCGACCACCAACCACCACCACACCCAACTCCTCTTCACCTTATCTCATATTTCTCGAGATATCATTAGTTTTTACACATGGGATTACTCCCGCAAGGGTCAATCACAACAAGTGTTTTTATAAAAAAATGCATCTTGATGTTCCGTTAATGCACGGATCTTGCTAGTACTCCTACACAAGACTAAGTTGGTGATGCTGGTGTGTCTGCCATCCGTCGTTTCTGACCATTAGATCTACATCTAACGACTGTGAGGTAAGTTGTTGCCTTTTCTCACCAACATCCCACTTATCTACCAATTTGCAGAAAAACCCATAATTAGTATCTTAAAACCAACCACATCCCTCCCTGACCTCACCAAAACAGCCCAAGGAATATATTATAATTGAAACATAATATACATATGTATATCAAAATTAGGGTGTTTTGTACCAAGTTTGTGAATAAGTATTATTCTAATTATGATTCGTTGCAACAGACATGAACATTGCTAGTATTTCCAACCATGTTTTTTTATAGTATTCCATAGTTTCGACTTTTCCATCAAGATATTAGTCACTCATGGTTGATATTTACTTTCAATCATGTACACATATGCACTATGTAACTAGCCTTGCTTATTGGCGTCCAAAGCTTAACTTCCACTCCTACTTACAATATGTAGAGTATTTGACAAAAAACTACCACTTTCAACCAGCCCTAGGAAGAATCTATTGTACAAAAAATAGCAAAAACATACCCAAAATTTCTTAATCCATGCCAAAAACTACTAGTACCTCCATTTCAGTTTACAAGTCTTGCGCGTATACCTAGGTTGTCAATTTTATCACCCTAATATAAACTATATAGCACAAAAATTATACCTTTTGAAAGTAGAAACTCCATAGTTTATGTTGGTATATTTTTTGTAATATATGACTTGTATTAGGTTGGTCAAATTGACGACCTAGAGGTACGCGCACGCCGTGTAAACTGAGAGAGGTAGTACCTAGTACTCCTACCGATTAGGTTCGTTTAAACCCATTTATGACTGGGTTGGCCCACACGTCTGTGCTGACAAGGCAACTTAAACCAACACATTTTGTTTGACCGTTGACACGAGGGACCCACATCTGACCTTCTATCCTGTTATTCCCCCTCAAATCATTATTTTTCCTGAACATTACTTCAAACAGTACTGATGCGTGTTTGTCGGTGGCGCCGGTGATGAGCGAGTTGGCCGCCACTCCGCCGGACGGGCCGGACGCCGCGCTGGCCTCCGCACGGGTTGGCAGGCTGGCCCGAGCGTGACTCACGAGTGAGCAAGCTGCCGCGCTGGACTTCCCTCGAGCCAGATGGCTGGCCTGAGCGCAGCGTGCGTGAGCAAGCCGCCGCGCTGCCATGCCAATCTAGCTAGCAAACCTTGCAGACAAGCAGCTGGACGGAGCTATCTTGGCTAGCTAGCGGCCGCGAGCGCTGGACGGAGCTGGCATCCGGGTTGCCGCAACATGGGCTCCGCACCGCCAGCGGTTTTGACCTCGCCTTCTGCCGGCGGCGGTAGCTGCGTCCCATGGCTGAGGATGACTAGGTGGACGGGCCGGAGGTAGGAGGTCACTCGAGGATTTTGGTTGGTAAGAGCATGTACAATGGTTGATAAGGTAGTCTTATCTTAAGTCTGCCACGTATGCAAGTGGTAGTAGCTTCTTAGCATTTTAGTGGTTTCTTGCATTATTAGGGGTTTCTTGTAAGGAACAATGTACGTACTACTAGCAACAAAAGGCGATTCTAGGTTGCGTTGTACTCCAACGAGTACTACTAGTGGTCGCGGGAGTGTATACCTCATTTTGTGGGTTCGATCCCAGCCGAACGCACGGCAGCCTTTAAAAAAAATAGTACTACTACACTTTGCTGCGAGCCAATATTTTACACGGGGTGAGTTTTGAAGTCAAACGGATGTGCGGCCCCACAATCTGGGTGCACCGGACAGCCTAGCCACGTGAACAGGTTTTCCTTCCCAGCATCTCGTGCCTCGCGTGCTCGCCCTAGCCGCACCTCGCTTGCAGCTTCCTCATCAGCTAGTAGTAGCATATTTAAACTAGCGCCTCCCAATTAAGCCCGAGGAGCCAGAAAAGCCTGGAGGGGCATTGGGAACTGTGCAATATGGCTCTGTACTCTATGTAAAGTGATGTACTACTAGTACTCTGTAGCTTGTGGCGTTGCACGCATGGACTTCACTCCATTATCGGCTCTACTATAAAAGAAATTCCTCTTGACATGTTTTTTTTGAAATGGAGGCAAAAGCTTTGCTTCATATCATTCATAAAGAAGGAACTACTAACAAAGTTCGACGAGATCCATTACACCTCGACAAATGGAAGCGAAAAGCCTAGTCTCCCTGTATCAAATAACTCAAATGTTCTGCCCCCATAGACCGCAGTAACCGTCACTGATAAACAGGCTGCTAGTGTGTGCATGAGAGGAGCGGCTGAATATAGCACCGAGAGTACCCACCAAGCCACTATGCAGGTGTACTTCCCCTGCATTGATAGTACAACGATGGTTCTAGAGAATAGTAGTACCCTCCACTTCCAACTGTAGCTCCTTGGCCCTGAGATTCAAGAGTTCAAAACTGGTGCACTATACTAGACTAGACTAGACTAGAAGTACAGTACATCGCACTAATACTCGTAGTTGAGAAAAGTAGTACTGGTACTGCTACAGTATGAGTACGTACTCCTCCGTCACATAATGTAAGACGTTTTTTGACACAAGTTGGTGTGTACAAAAAATGGCAAAAACATACCCAGAATCTCTTAATCCACGCCAAAAACTACTACCTAGTGCCAAAAATTTCTTACTAGTGCTATTATTTAAAGTATAATGCAATCCCATAACGTTCCATAATGCTAGTGCTAGAGTACGAGACCTTGGACGACGATCCTCTGGGATAAATTGCATGCCGCTCAGATCGCCGCAAGACTCGGTGCTTCCTGCACCAACTTTTTCAAGACGCTGCTTAAACAGGTTTGGGAAAAGGCCATGCTTGTTGGTCTTCCATGCGTCCTCGAGGAGAACGTTCTTCTATGGGACAATCCTTCGAACAGTCCACCGCTCCCTAGCCATGGTTGCACGTTGACTCCACTAGAGTTGCCAACGTTGAGAGGTAGTCGGATTTTGTCCGATGAGCAGGTCAGTAATGGAGTTTGATCATGTAGTACTTAGTTATTCCATTTCCATCCCGTAATTTCTCTGCTTCCCACCGTCTTATATGTAGGTCTGGGTCGGTGCCAATGAAGATTGGCTTGCATACCTCCGGCCGGATACCACCATCATTTTGCACAACATCCACAGCAGTGCGGCCGTTCCAGTAGACCCCTTCTCCACCATTGGGATCGGCCTTCCGTACTGGCTAGGCTTGAATACGTATGATGATGCCTACATGAGATTGAAGAAGATAGCAATTGTGGACCCACCGACAAAGCGACGCGGCTACGATGATTACTATCTCATCGCGGTGTTCAACATAAGGATTGCCATCAATGCAAGATGCAGTAACGGCAGAGGCTAGCGCATGTTGGTGGCGGCAGATTTGTACCCCTACATGTTCGAAGACGACGTGCGCCATCTAGGCCGCATCTTCGCGCTGACAAACCAGGGGACTTGTTTCATCTGGTTGCCATCCTACGATACGAGAGATTACAAACGGAATGCACAAACCATCATTTGCATCCCTAACGGTACTCCATTATTTTGCAGGGACCAGTCATCCCCCGATCAAAATAAGATCGCCAATCCTGGATGTGCATTTGCATCCGTGATTCAGTCTAACCTAGAACCTTGTAGCTGACTTTGGCATATTGGGATCAACTATATTAGCATACGTTACCCATGGTACCACTGATGTGCAGCATGGTCACACAATCTACCACGATCGGACCGTCACCATCTACCCAGGTATTCCATTTTTTAACCCTCTCGCCTTCTCTTTCATTGTTGTACTAGTAGTATACTTAGTACTACTAGTAGGAGTACTTTTTACCTTGGAGGACACGTATAGCTAGCTGGGCCCTTGAAGACTTGAACCCACTAGCTGCCACCATTTTTGTTTTTCCATGTCTTACTATCTCATCCATGTAGCCAAGAGTGGCTATATATAATAAGCCGGTTATTTTACTTCCTCTATACTGGAGTAGTACTATTTGCTGCACAGTATTACTGACTGCCATATTTGAGCACAACATTATTATGCATGGACCTTGACTATGTACGTCACCATGTGTCTAGATCTGGGATGCCGCGTGTACCAGATGAACGGCGCCGAGTTCGACCCCCGTGATGCTACGTGGGTGCCGAGGAACACTCTTGGAGAGTACTCGCTTTTCATCGGGGACAGCTACCCCATTGTGAAGCGGATGCCACCTTCTGTGCACGGCACGGAAGGCCTGCCATTCATGAAGCATGGTTGTGTCTTCATTGCGCACCGCCGGATGAACGACATGCTGGGACACGCTATCCCTGATTTATGCCGCTTCAGCTTGGATGAGTCTCCATCGCGTGGAACCGGACTAGAAAGCTGCAACAATGATTCCCGTTGCCCACCGCTATGGATCATGCCATCCATGAAGAACACCTGGGACTGGAACCTGGAGGAGGACATGCATGTAGCCCATCTATAACGTGTAAGTGGAGTACGGTAATTGTGAACGGTAGCGCTGTGAATATATGTAGACTAGTTGTGCACAAATTTATCACATGAATTGGAGATGAACTTGTGTGGCATACTGGCATTTGTCCTTTAAAATTTATTACTGGTAAATGTGTTATGTGTACGTGTGTAACACCCACGATGCGGCTATATCTCCCACGTGTCGGAGCACGACTTAGAGGCATAACTGCATGGTGGTTTTGTCGCAAGAAGGGTCATCTTCACACAATCCCATGTAATGAACAAGAATGTGATAAAGAGAGTTGGCTTACAATCGCCACTTCACACAATACATAAATAAATCATACATCATCCAAAATACACTCATAGACCGACTACGGTCAAATCCAAATGAAAAGAAGACAACCCCAAATGCTAGATCCCCGATCGCCCCAACTGGGCTCCGCTACTGATCATCTGGAAACGAAACATAGTAACGACCAAGATCCTTGTCAAACTCCCACTTGAGCTTAGTTGCGCCACTTGCGCTGGTATCCTCGGCACCTGCATCTGTTTTGGTAGAATCTGTGAGCCATGGGGACTCAGCAATCTCACACCCGCGAGATCAAGACTATTTAAGCTCAAGGTAGGAAAAGGGGTAATATGGTGGAGCTGCAGCAAGCACTAAGCATATATGGTGGCTAACATACGCAAGTGAGAGCGAGAAAAGAAGCAACGCATCGGTCGGGAAGCTAGAAGTGATCAAGAAGTGATCCTGGAACTACTTACGTTCATACATAACTCAAACCGTGTTCAGTTCCTGGACTCCGCCGAGAAGAGACCATCACAGCTACACACACTGTTGATGCATTTTAATGAAGTCAAGTGTCAAGTTCTCTACAACCGGACATTAACAAATTCCCATCTGCCTCATAACCGCGGGCACGGTTTTCGAAAGATAATATACCCTACAGGGGTGTCCCAACTTAGCCCATCATAAGCTCTCACGGTCAACGAAGGATATACCTTCTCCCGGGAAGACCCGATCAGTCTCGGAATCCCAGTTCGCAAGACATTTCGACAATGGTAAAACAAGACCAGCAAGGCCACCCGCTGTGACGACAAATCCCGATAGGAGCTGCACATATCTCGTTCTCAGGGCACACCAGATAAGCTAAGCGTACAAGTACCAACATAACCCAAGTTGCCAAGGGACGGTCCCGCACGGTGCTCTAGTTTGGACCAACACTCGGAGGAGCACTGGCCCGGGGGGGGGTAAATAAAGATGACCCTCAGGCTCACGAAAACCCAAGGGAAAAAGGTTTAGGTGGCAAATGGTAAAACCAAGTTTGGGCCTTGCTGGAGGAGTTTTATTCAAAGCAAACTGTCAAGGGGGTCCCATAAATCACCCAACCGCATAAGGAACGCAAAATCAAGGAACATAACACCGGTATGACGGAAACTAGGGCGGCAAGAGTGGAACAAAACACCAGGCATAAGGCCGAGCCTTCCACCCTTTACCAAGTATATAGGTGCATTAATTAAACAAGAGATATTGTGATATCCCAAAGTATCCATGTTCCAACGAGGAACAAACTTCATCTTCACCTGCAACTAGCAACGCTATAAGAGGGGCTGAGAAAAAGCGGTGACATAGCCAAACAACGGTTTGCTAGGAAAGGATGGTTAGAGGCTTGACATGGCAATATGGGAGGCATGATAAGCAAGTGATAGGTAGAGCTAACATAGCGATAGAGCGAGCAACTAGCAAAGCAAAGATAGAAGTGATATCGAGGGTATGGTCATCTTGCCTGCAAAGTTCTCAGAGTTGTCGAAGGCTTGATCCTCGTAAGCATTCTCAACAGGTTCCTCATGCATGTACTCGTCTCCCGGCTCTACCCAAAGCAAGAACACAAGCAATGGAACCACAATCAAACATGGAGCAATGCACAAGCAACATGATGCAATACATGACACGATATGCGAGATGTGATATGCGATGCGTATGCGTGCTCCGGAAGGGAAATGATGAACAAGGCATCAACTTGGCAAACCAAGTATGCTGCTAGAAATATGAGATGATTTCGGTTGAAATCGATATAAAGATCACCGGAATCGGATGCACGGTTTGCAAATGGCAAGCAAAACAAGAATGACACAAATCTTCTATTAACAACACAATGCTACTTAGCATGCAACAAGAAACTATGCTACAGAACCCCAACACAATAACAAAGCATATGGCAGTGATCTACAGGAGATGCTTGACAAAAGAGGAACTTATAATAGCAAACTGAGCTACGGCTAAATCACACCATAACAGGTTCAAACAAGCATGGCAAAAATGCAAAAAATATCAGGTTGGACATGGCATAAACAACATCAGATAGCAATGTTCAGAGCAAGTAATCAACATGCTATAGGAACTTATAATAGCAACACAAGGCCTGGCATGATTCTACTCAAAGCATAGAACAAAAGTCCCTTACTGACCATGAGCCAAAAAGGATCAGAAGAAATGATGGCATCCATGTAAACTTAGCAAGTTTCGTTAACAGATTCAGCATACAGGGCATAGCATTGACAGAATTATGAAGGCATCTTCGCGAGCTCGATTCACTCACCACAAGTCATTGCATGACAAGATAAGCATAGCATCAGCAAGAAGACATGTTTATGAAGCTATCCATGCCAAGAACAAGTTCATAGAATGCAAGGATCAACTACAACAACCTTGGCAAAATTGAATAACATGTAAACAATCTGCCAGGAAACATTTTGTAGCAAAAGTAGAGCACGAAAATGACATGCTAGACTACTCCATAATTTCAAACAGGGGCATGAATGGATAGAGCATAACCATATGTTCAAAACATCCTTACTGAAGTATCTCAAAATATGCATGGATCTCTCTGTAGCATCAAGTTTACATGGCATAAAAATAACAGCACAACAGGGACTAAAAACAGCAACATCACGAGGCCTAGTTTACATGCTTGTGCTATTCACCATATTGGTCAAAAAAATACATGGCATACACCCCTGTAAAGATGGCATGGCATAGTTCAAAACATATGTAGGGCTCAAGTTCATAAGATGCACACATCAATCATGGAAAAAATGACAAAAGTGCATGTTCTGATAAGAATATGAAACTAACATCACATAGCCCTTTTCCAATAGCATTTCGGGCATCAAGATGAGCTCAAATGAAAATGACGCAATGAGATAAAATGATGTACTCGTCGATATGAACAAATCGGTATGCTACATGCCCAAAATGGAGCCACGGGTGCAAAGTTATGACGCGATGAACATGTCATAAAATTATGCAGACTTGGCGAAACAACGAGGTCAACCTCTAGGAACTGGATCTGGATCGGGCACGGGTGCGCGAACCGAGGTTGGCCGGAGCTGCAGGTCGCGGATGGAGAGGAGGAGGCCGGAGGAGGACGCCGGCGGGTCGGGGCGGACGGATCCGGCCGGATCGGCACCGGCGGAGGCGGTGGCGGGGCGCGGCGGGGTCAGGCACGGCGACGCCGACCTCGGCGGCGTCAGCGGGCGACGGGCGGCGGCGGCCGGAGGCGCGATGGTGCGGGGCGCGCGGGGAGGCGGCGGCGGCTGGGCCCGCGGGGGCCGGGAGCGGGCCGAGCGGGCTGGCGGCGGCGGGACACGGCGGCGTGCCACGTGCCGCGGCCCGAGTGGCTGGGGTGCGGCGGCGGACGTGTCCGGCTCCGCACGGCGGCGGAGAGGGAGCGGGCTAGGGTTTCGGGATCCGGAAATTTTGGAGGGGTGCACATATTTATAGGTACAGGGAGCTAGGAGACTCCAAATGGGGTGTAGTTTTCGCCCACACGATCGTGATCCGACGACGGAGAGCATGGAAGTGACTTAGATGGGTTTTGGGGCTGTTTTGGAGGGGTGTTGGGCTGCAACCCAAAAGAGGCCTTTGCGGATACCCGGTTAACCGTTGGAGTATCAAACGACCTCCAAATGGCACGAAACTTGATAGGCGGTCTACCGGTGCTATACCAGGGCTACTTGGCAAGGCTCGGTCCATTCCGAGAACGTTTAACACCCGCACACAAAAAGAGACAAGAGGGGTGCGCTGGTGCATGTGGGAGTGCCGGATTGCAAAACGGGCAACAGGGAAAATGCTCGGATGCATGAGACGAACACGTATGCAAATGAGATGCACATGATGACATGATATGAGATGCATGACATGAACAAAATGCAAAACAAAAGAAAAAAACCCAACCACGAAGGGAATATCATAGCACATAGCCGAAAATGGCAAGAGTTGGAGTTACAAATATGGAAAGTTACATCCGGGGTGTTACAACACTCCACCACTACAAGAGGATCTCTTCCCGAGATCTAGGACTGAAAGAACTCCGGATATTCGGAACGGAGGTGATCCTCACGCTCCTAGGTGGCTTCTCGGTCGGAATGGTGTGACCACTTCACTTTCAGGAATTTGATTGACTTGTTGCGAGTCTTGCGCTCGGTTTCTTCAAGAATAGCAACGGGGTGCTCATGATAAGAGATATCTTCTTGGAGGTCAATTTCTTCGAAGTTGATAGTGCGCTCAGGAGTCTTGAAGCACTTGCGAAGCTGTGACACATGAAACACATCGTGCACGTTTGCAAAATTGGACGGAAGCTCAAGTTGATAGGCGAGATCGCCTCTTTTGCCAATGATCTTGAAAGGACCCACATATCTAGGGGCAAGCTTCCCTTTGATACCGAAGCGACGAGTGCCTTTCATTGGAGAGACGCGGAGGTAGACATGGTCTCCGATTTCAAAAGCCAAGTCACGGTGCTTGTCATCATAATAGCTCTTCTGGCGCGATTGCACGGCTTTGAGATTCTCACCAATGACTTTGCACATTTCTTCGGCTTCTGTGATCAAGTCGTTGCCAAGAAGTTGGTGTTCACCTGTCTCGGACCAATTGAGAGGAGTACGGCACTTTCTGCCACAGAGAATTTCGAATGGGGCCTTGCCCGAACTCGCTTGGAAACTGTTGTTGTAGGAGAACTCGGCATTTGGAAGACAATCTTCCCACTTCATACCGAAAGAGATGACACAAGCCCTGAGCATGTCTTCAAGGATTTGATTGACTCGCTCGACTTGGCCACTAGTTTGAGGATGGAAAGCTGTGCTGAAACGAATGTTGGTGCCCATGGCCTTCTGAAAGGAGTCCCAGAACTTAGAAGTGAAGATGCTTCCACGGTCTGAAGAGATCAATTGTGGAATGCCGTGCAAGGAGACAATCCTGGAGGTGTATAACTCTGCCAGCTGAGCTGCTGTGATGGATTCTTTGATAGGAAGGAAATGAGCCACTTTAGTAAGCTTGTCAATGACAACGAAAATAGCATCATTCCCACGCTTGGACTTAGGAAAACCAGTTACAAAGTCCATCTCGATATGATCAAACTTCCATTCCGGAATAGCAAGAGGTTGGAGGAGACCAGCTGGTCGTTGGTGTCCTGCTTTCACCCGACATCACATTCATTCACGAATTGAGCAATTTCTCGCTTCATTCGAGTCCACCAATACGACTGCTTGAGGTCATGGTACATCTTCGTACTTCCAGGATGAATGGATAGAAGGGAATTGTGTGCCTCATTCATGATGACTTTTCTTAGATCACCTTTAGGAACCACAATTCGGTCCTCGAAGAAAATAGTATCTTTGTCATCCAAGCAATAGCACTTGTATTTGGGAATGCCCTTGTCGATACCACGTTTCACCTTTTTCACCATGGTATCTAGGAGTTGTGCCTCACGAATTTGATCTTCCAAAGTAGGAGAGACTATGAGGTTGGCAAGAAAGCCTTGAGGAACAACTTGAAGTTTCAGTTTGCGGAAAGCTTCACAAAGATCTGGTTGGAAGGGCTTGAGAATTAAGCTGTTGCAATAAGCCTTTCTGCTCAAAGCATCTGCAATCACATTCGCCTTGCCAGGAGTATATTCAATACTTGGATTGTACTCTTGAATCATTTCGACCCATCGAGTTTGTCTGAGGTTGAGGTTGGGTTGAGTGAAGATATACTTGAGACTCTTGTGATCGGTGAAAATGTCCACTTTCCTTCCCAACAAGAGATGTCTCCATGTTATCAATGCATGGACAACTGCCGCCAACTCGAGATCGTGAGTGGGGTAGTTCTTTTAGTTGGGCTTCAACTGACGAGAGGTATAGGCCACAACTTTCTTCTCTTGCATTAACACAGCACCGAGACCTTGAAGAGAAGCATCACAGAAAACTTCAAATGGCTTGGATTCATCAGGAGGAGTCAAGACAGGAGCTGTGACTAGCTTCTCTTTGAGGGTGTTGAAAGCAACGTCACACTCAGGTGTCCAGACATACTTGACATGCTTCTGGAGGAGGTTGGAAAGAGGCTTTGCAATCTTAGAGAAGTTCTCAATGAATCTTCGACAATAGCTTGCAAGACCAAGAAAACTGCGGAGCTGCTTGACATTCTGAGGAGGTTCCCAATTCACAAGTACAGACACCTTCTCGGGATTAATAGCGATGCCCTTGGCGGAGATGATGTGACCAAGATAAAGAACTTCATCAAGCCAGAACTCACATTTGGAAAACTTCGCATAGAATTGATGCTCTCTGAGCTTGTCGAGCACCAATCGCAAATGTTTGGCATGATCCTGCTTGTTCTTGGAGAAGACCAAAATATCATCGAGATACACCAAGACGAATTCATTGGTGTAGGGGTTGAAGATGAAGTTCATCATTCAAGAGAATGTTGGAGGAGCATTGACAAGGCCGAAAGACATGACAGTATATTCATAAGAACCATAGCTTGTTCTGAATGCTGTCTTGGGAATATCTTGTTCACGAATGCGAATCTGATGATAACCCATACGAAGGTCAAGCTTGGAGAATACTTTAGCACCTTTGAGTTGCTCGAAAAGCTCATTGATGTTGGGAAGTGGATACTTGTTCTTGATTGTCTTCTTGTTCAATGGACGGTAATCGATGCACAGTCGGTCCGTGCCATCCTTCTTCTGGACAAAAAGAACTCCACAACCCCATGGAGATGAACTCGGTCTGATCAAACCCAGAGGCTCTTGTTCATCGAGCTGTTTCTTCAGTTCCTTCAGTTCTTCAGGTCCAAGCTTGTATGGACGCTTGCAAACGGGTTCAGTGCCAGGCTCAAGATCGATAACGAATTCGACTGGCCGATGCGGAGGCATACCCGGAAGCTCTTCTGAAAAAACATCTTGGTACTCACAAACGACTGGAATCTGAGAGATAGAATTCAACTCGCCATTCTCATTGAGAGAAAACAACCGAATGGTTTCATCACAAGCGGCATAGATGATAACATCCTCAGAAGGGTGTGTCAATTGAATTTCCCTGGCAGCACAATCAAGTTGAGCCTTGTGCTTAGAAAGCCAGTCCATCCCAAGAATAAGATCGATATCAGAGTCACCAAGGACAATTGGTTTAGACAGAAATTTATAGTCGCCCATCTTGATAGAAACATCCGGAATCATTGTGGTAGCCCTCATAGAAGAGGCCGGAGAAACAACTCCCATGGTTTTTTCCAAGATTTCCGAAATGAAATCATGCTTTGCAACAAATGATCTAGACATGAAACAATGCGATGCACCGGTATCAAATAAGACTTTTGCAGGAATATCATTAACTGGAAGATTACCCATTATCACGTCAGAAGAATCCTCTACTTGCGCTGCATTCATCATGTTCACCTTTGCAGACTTTGGATTATGCTTGACCACTGCATTGCTTGAAGACCTCACAGGAGGAGGAGGAGGAAGGCGCCTTTGGTTGAAACACTTGTTCGCATAGTGACTTTTCTGCTGGCACTTGTTGCAAGTCACCTCTGATAGCGGACGGTGATAAGGAGAATTTGACCTTGGAGCTTGAGAATTTGACTTGTTCTGAAAGCCTGGATTGGGTGGGTGGGAAGATCCACGACCAGCTGAGTTCTTCTGCTGGTAAGGCTGACAAAACGGAGGAGGAGGAAGGTAGAACTTCTGCTGCTTAGCTGCCACTTGTGAGGAAGAAGAAGACTGAACTGCATCCCTGATTCTCTTCTTAGAAGCCTCACACTTGAGCTGAGCACCTTCTTTCTTGAGGGCCATATTGTAGAATTGATCAAACTGAGTAGGCTCAACAAGAACGAGAGCTAACTGCAGATCCTCTCTAAGGCCACCTCTGAATTGATAGATCATACTCTTTTCATCAGGAACGTCTTGTTTAGCGAAGCGAGCAAGTTTCTGAAACTGCTTGTTGTATTCGTACAGTAACATGTTGCCTTGCTTGAGATTGCAGAACTCCTCACGCTTGCTCTCAACAACACTTGTAGGAATGTGGTGAGCTTTAAAGTCCCGACAGAAATCAGTCCAAGTAATCACTCGACCTCCTCCGGAATCCTTGTATTGCTGGAACCAATCAGCTGCTTGGTCCTTGAGCTGAAAAGAAGCGAACTTGACGTAGTCCTCAGGCCTGACATTGCTGCATTCAAAATGCTTGTTGATATCCACGAGCCAATCGTCGGCGTCTGTGGCCTCGGCACAGTAGCTGAAAGACTTCGGCTGATTTGCAAGGAACTGATTGAGGGTAGGAAACTGAGGCTGATGGTTGAACTACCCTTGACCTTGATTCCCTTGGTTGCCTTGGCCTTGGTTGCGCTCTTGCATCAACTGAATCAATAACTGAGGGTTGGCATTTGTGGTTGCCATCAAAGCTTGCCATGCCTCCGGAGGCAGAGGTGGAGGTGGAGGGTTCGCCTGACTCCCATCATTGCGTTCTGGATTCTGACGCGTTGGCGAAGCCATCCTGAAGTGGGTGACATCCGATAGCATCTTGATAGACAGATAGACAAGTTGAATCAACAGATAGAAATTGCAACTTATAGTCTTCACAATAAACATTCGAACAAGGATGAACGAATGAATTCTCAAAGCTAACATCACACATCAATTAAGGTGAGAAGCCACTTGATAAGGGGTTGATGAATGAAATAAACAAGGTACAACCTGAACAAATAAGTGGTAAGGATTACCCAATCACAAACCAAATATCTGCGGGGAGAAATGCTAGAGCTACTTGAATCCCACCTATAAACTCCTGAAACTTTCTGGTTATGCAATCAGGTGTTAGGGATACAGGGGAAGCAATATATATCACCCAAACTAACAATCCCTACATCCAGCCGTATCCATCCGTCAACACATAACCAAGAAACCTTCGGAAATCGTGTACCTCAACCTTCGAAAAGCATCCGTTATACGAGTTATGGCAATACTCCCGAACTCCCCAGTACTGGGTGACGTCGAGGTTATCTCACCAACAACTGCATAAAAGAGATTTTCGATGTCGGCAAAACTCAGGTATTCCAGAACTCCAATGATAAAATTGTGACGACAACACCTCGGAGCTCAACTCCCCGGGACACTGCCACAACCCCTAAATGTCAGGAGGCACCAAGAACAATGTTCTCGACACAAAACCATCGGAACGTTTCCAAGATACCCGCGTGATCCTAAAAAAAATTTAGTGAAATTTGAGGAGAGGAAAGTCAAAACATCTATGTCAAGAGACCTCACCAGAGCGACGAAGGGACTGAGGAGTAAAAAGGAAATCCTACTCTCCGATATATATAATCCTAAGACTCAAAACATTTTTGTTCTAGACTCAACAACGCCAGCAATCAATCAAGAAGGGGGCTCCTAAGTCGGGGATGGCTCTGATTACCAACTTATAACGCCCACGATGCGGCTATATCTCCCACGTGTCGGAGCACGACTTAGAGGCATAACCGCATGGTGGTTTTGTCGCAAGAAGGATCATCTTCACACAATCCCATGTAATGAACAAGAATGGGATAAAGGGAGTTGGCTTACAATCGCCACTTCACACAATACATAAATAAATCATACATCATCCAAAATACACTCATAGACCGACTACGGTCAAATCCAAATGAAAAGAAGACAACCCCAAATGCTAGATCCTCGATCGCCCCAACTGGGCTCCGCTACTGATCATCTCGAAACGAAACATAGTAATGACCAAGATCCTCGTCAAACTCCCACTTGAGCTCAGTTACGCCACTTGCGCTGGTATCCTCGGCACCTGCATCTGTTTTGGTAGAATCTGTGAGCCATGGGGACTCAGCAATCTCACACCCGCGAGATCAAGACTATTTAAGCTCAAGGTAGGAAAAGGGGTAATATGGTGGAGCTGCAGCAAGCACTAAGCATATATGGTGGCTAACATACGCAAGTGAGAGCGAGAAGAGAAGCAACGCATCGATCGAGAAGCTAGAAGTGATCAAGAAGTGATCCTGAAACTACTTACGTTCATACATAACTCAAACCATGTTCAGTTCCCAGACTCCACCGAGAAGAGACCATCACGGCTACACACACGGTTGATGCATTTTAATGAAGGCAAGTGTCAAGTTCTCTACAACCAGACATTAACAAATTCCCATCTGCCTCATAACCGTGGGCACGGCTTTCGAAAGATAATATACCCTGTAGGGGTGTCCCAACTTAGCCCATCATAAGCTCTCACGGTCAATGAAGGATATACCTTCTCCCAGGAAGACCCGATCAGTCTCGGAATCCCGGTTCGCAAGACATTTCGACAATGGTAAAACAAGACCAGCAAGACCACCCGCTGTGCCGACAAATCCCGATAGGAGCTGCACATATCTCGTTCTCAGGGCACACCGAATAAGCTAAGCGTACAAGTACCAACATAACCCAAGTTGCCAAGGGACGGTCCCGCACGGTGCTCTAG
>NC_041381.1:116312426-116314607 GCF_002162155.2 Triticum dicoccoides
GCGAAAACCCAACGGAAAAAGGCTTAGGTGGAAAATGGTAAAACCAAGGTTGGGGCTTGCTGGAGGAGTTTTATTCAAAGCAAACTGTCAAGGGGGTCCCATAAATCACCCAACCGCATAAAGATCGCAAAATCAAGGAACATAACACCGGTATGACGGAAACTAGGGCGGCAAGAGTGGAACAAAACACCAGGCATAAGGCCGAGCCTTCCACCCTTTACCAAGTATATAGGTGCATTAATTAAACAAGAGATATTGTGATATCCCAAAGTTTGCATGCTCCAACAAGGAACAAACTTCATCTTCACCTGCAACTAGCAATGCTATAAGAGGGGCTGAGCAAAAGCGGTGACATAGCCAAACGACGGTTTGCTAGGAAAGGATGGTTAGAGGGTTGACATGGCAATATGGGAGGCATGATAAACAAGTGATAGGTAGAGCTAACATAGCGATAGAGCGAGCAACTAGCAAAGCAAAGATAGAAGTGATATCAAGGGTATGGTCATCTTGCCTGCAAAGTTCCCAGAGTTGTCGAAGGCTTGATCCTCGTAAGTGTTCTCAACAGGTTCCTCGTGCACGAGCTCGTCTGCCGGTCTACCCAAAGCAAGAACACAAGCAATGGAACCACAATCAAACATGGAGCAATGCACAAGCAACATGATGCAATACATGACACGATATGCGAGATGTGATATGCGATGCGTATGCGTGCTCTGGAAGGGAAATGATGAACAAGGCATCAACTTGGCAAACCAATTATGCTGCTGGAAAGATGAGATGATTTCGGTTGAAATCGATATAAAGATCACCGGAATTGGATGCACGGTTTGTAAATGGCAAGCAAAATAAGAATGACACAAATCTACGATTAACAGCACGATGCTACTTAGCATGCAACAAGAAACTATGCTACAGCACCCCAAAACAATAACAAAGCATATGGCAGTGATCTAAAGGAGATGCTTGACAAAGGAGGAACACTGAGCTACGGCTAAATCACACCATAACAGGTTCAAACAAGCATGGCAAAAGTGCAAAAAATATCAGGTTGGACATGGC
The DNA here is from genome assembly GCF_002162155.2 of Triticum dicoccoides. NCBI lineage: Eukaryota > Viridiplantae > Streptophyta > Magnoliopsida > Poales > Poaceae > Triticum > Triticum dicoccoides. Next base: position 116,313,486 of record NC_041381.1, read on the forward strand.
ATAAACAGCATCAGGTAGCAATATTCAGAGCAAGTAATCAACATGCTACAGGAACTTATAATAGCAAAACAAGGCCTGACATGATTCTACTCAAAGCGTAGAACAAAATTCCCTTACTAACCATGAACCAAAAAGGATCAGAAGAAATGATGGCATCCATGTAAACATAGCAAGTTTCGTTAACAGATTCAGCATACAGGGCATGGCATTGACAGAATTATGAAGGCATCTTCGCGAGCTCGATTCACTCACCACAAGTCATTGCATGACAAGATAAGCATAGCATCAGCAAGCAGACATGTTTATGAAGCTATCCATGCCAAGAACAAGTTCATATAATGCAAGGATCAACTACAACAACCTTGGCAAAATTGAATAACATGTAAACAATCTGCCAGGAAACATTTTGTAGCAAAAGTAGAGCACAAAAATGACATGCTAGACTAATCCATAATTTCAAACAGGGGCATGAATGGATAGAGCATAACCATATGTTCAAAACATCCTTACTGAAGTATCTCAAATTATGCATGGATCTCTCTGTAGCATCAAGTTTACATGGCATAAAAATAACAGCACAACAGGGACTAAAAACAGCAACATCACGAGGCCTAGTTTACATGCTTGTGCTATTCACCATATTGGTCAAAAAAATACATGGCATACACCCCTGTAAAGATGGCATGGCATAGTTCAAAACATATGTAGGGCTCAAGTTCATAAGATGCACACATCAATCATGGCAAAAATGACAAAAGTGCATGTTCTGATAAGAATCTGAAACTAACATCACATAGCCCTTTTCCAACAGCATTTCGGGCATCAAGATGAGCTCAAATGAAAATGATGCAATGAGATAAAATGATGTACTCGTCAATATGAACAAATCGGTATGCTACACGCCCAAAACGGAGCCACGGGTGCAAACTTATGATGCGATGAACATGTCATAAAATTATGCAGACTTGGCGAAAAAAACGAGGTCAACCTCTAGGAACTGGATCTGGATCGGGCACGGGCGCGTGAACCGAGGTTGGTCGGAGCTGCAGGTCGCGGATGGAGAGGAGGAGGCCGGAGGAGGACACCGGCGGGTCGGGGCGGACGGATCCGGCCGGATCGGCA
>NC_041381.1:116314758-116394498 GCF_002162155.2 Triticum dicoccoides
CAGCGGCGGCTGGGCCTGCGAGGGCCGAGAGCGGGCCGAGCAGGCCGGCGGTGGTGGGACGCGGCGGCATGCCACGTGTCGCGGCCCGAGTGGCTGGGGCGCGGCTGCGGACGTGTCCGGCTCCTACCGGACGTGTCCGGCGGCGAAGAGGGAGCGGGCTAGGGTTTCGGGATCCGGAAATTTTGGAGGGGTGCACATATTTATAGGTAGAGGGAGCTAGGAGACTCCAAATGGGGTGTAGTTTTCGCCCACACGATCGTGATCCGGCGACGGAGAGCATGGAAGTGACTTAGATGGGTTTTGGGGCTGTTTTGGAGGGGTGTTGGGCTGCAACCCAAAAGAGGCCTTTGCGGATACCCGGTTAACCGTTGGAGTATCAAACAACCTCCAAATGGCACGAAACTTGACGGGCGGTCTACCGGTGCTATACCAGGGCCACTTGGCAAGGCTCGGTCCATTCCGAGAACATTTAACACCCGCACACGAAAAGAGACAAGAGGGGTGCGCCGGTGCATGTGGGAGTGCCGGATTGCAAAACGGGCAACGGGGAAAATGCTCGGATGCATGAGACGAACACGTAGGCAAATGAGATGCACATGATGACATGATATGAGATGCATGACATGAACAAAATCCAAAACAAAAGACAAAAACCCAACCACGGAGGGAATATCATAGCACATAGCCAAAAATGGCAAGAGTTGGAGTTACAAATATGGAAAGTTACATCCGGCGTGTTACAACGTGCAACTTGTGTGCTTGTTGCACGGGCTCCAACACGCTCTTTGAGAAAAAAAAGGTTGCACAGCTTTGGATATACGTGACGTGGCGGCATCATAAAGTAGCATCGTTCACTATAGTTGTAGAACACTCCTACTAGGATGACAACTCCTATAAAACCTTGTGCTTGGCTCTTTGCCTCTTCGGGAGGTTCAACAGTTCGTACTCGTGTGAACCTTGCACTTGCCTCTTCGCCTCTTCGGAATGTCCAACAATGATGATACTACAGTACAATATGCGTCTGGCAATCTAACACCGATTGAACTACTGCACGTCCACCGCGAGGGCGAGGGCGAGGGCGAGGGAGAGGAAGAGGGATAGGGCGCTATAGTCAAAACCCTCTCCTCGTCCTGCGAACCACCGCGCGCGTGGGCCAGGCTGAGGTGTAGTAAGCAAGCTTCTCCTCGTTCGGCGAGTTGACGGGCCACATCAAAGCAGTACTAGTACTAGTAGTAGTCCATACAGCATCCTTTCCAATTAATATGGCTTAATTTGAAACGAGAAAAATAAACTGGCGGTCAACGTATGTAACAATACGCTCTTTACGGTCACTATATATAGTTTTGCATCGATTATACGATCACTAGCTCATCGTAGAGCACCGTATTGCACCCTACGGACCGGCCACGTAGTCGACGTGCCACTTTGTTGACTGGTTAAATTGTCACCTGGTTTCTGGGTCCCACCTGTCAGTTGGCGGAGCAAAGAAATCAGTTAAACAAAACTTTACGCAGGCGCCACACGAGTCCAACCCTTGCGCCCGAACCGCCCTGGCTGTGTATGTGAGCGCATGCACGTGTCCTCCCTCGGCCTTCCAACATAGAGTGTATATCGGCTATAAAACAAAGAGTGTAGTAGTACATGATGTACATCTACACTTCCAATGCATTTAGCCTTTAATCTAAATCGATATTGATTGACTAATGCACCAACTTGTGCTGTAGGTATAGGCTACATGTCTATCCTTAATTACAGCATGCAACGGCCTTCATTTAATCTTATTATCTCAATGGTCGCATGCACACATAAGTCTGCTACTTTTGGGCGTTAATTATACCCTGGTCAATGTGTAAATCTCTAAATGTACAGTCTTTCACGGACGTAGGGAGTAGGTTGAGCACTTGAGCGTGAGCGTTTGTGTTGCGTCGTGTGCTGTGTGCCGCATGGGTGCGTGAGTGTTGCGTGCGTCCATGTGGAGTACGTGTGAGTGTTGCATGTTGCATGCATGCATGCATGGGCTTACTCCCTCCCATTGACATGTTCATATTTCAAACTTCCTCTGTTCCCTCCATATGGTGATACTCCCTCTGTTCCCAAATACTCCAGTATGGAGTAAAAGCCTCCCTCTGTTCCCAAATACGGAGTATTTGTCTTTCTACAGATTTCAACAAGTGACTAGGTACAGAGCAAAATGAGTGAAGTGAGCGTAGAGGCATAGGGATACTGTAGAAAGGTAATCCTCGCGATCCATCATTCCCCATCTCGGTCAGAGAGAACTATTCAACTTGTCTTCGCAGTGAAGTGACAATACACGCAACAGCAGATGGGACACGTAATTAATAAGCTGAACCAGCGTGTTGGTGTTACTAAATCAGCCTTACCCAGTACTGCCATCATGTTTGCCAGTAGAGCACGCTTTCGCAAATACGCCTACGCACCTGTGTCCTCCATTAACTGACATATGGGCCCTCTTGTGGTAGACCCACATGTCATCGGTGTAACTATTTACACTCCGGAGGACGGTGCCTATATCCTGGTAGTAGTACTAGTAGAATTGAGATTTAATGCACTTTCTTCCCCGTCTTCCATTCTTCTTCCTCCTCTCTTCTTCTTCCTCCTCTCTTCCCCATCGTCGGCCGCACACCATTTACCCCCGCTCACTGCTCCCCCGCCCGCGCCATCTTCCTTGGTAGCTCGCGCGTACCATATCCCCCCGCTCACTGCTCGGCCGCACGAGGAGAAGCTTCTTCACTCGCCCGCCCGAATCCACTTCCCTGCTGGCTCGCAGGCACCGAAAACCCCAATGGCAGAACCGACTGACACGCAGAGCCGCGATTGGAATTCCCTCCCTGATGTTCTCTTGGAGCAGATCTGTAGTCGTATGGACCTACTCAGCACCGTCCGTCTGGCCGCATGCTCGGTGTCTTTGTACTGTCTACTCGTCTGCAACCGGCCGACTCTTTTCAAGACACCCTGCTTGCTGATGCCCGATCCTCGCAGGTGGCCCAGACACCGACTTGACGATCCTATGGAGGTTGTCGTGGTGCCCCTCGACATGCTACCACTACCCGTCCACCTGTCCTTCATGCGCGGCCACTACTGGGCGGGCATGAAGGCCAACTGGATCGTCCTCATCCACCACACCGGTAGTCCGTGGCGTCTCGTGGATATCTACACCCAGCAAGAGATCACCCTTCCATCGTTGGATACTGCCGAAATCGAGCCTCGCGGCCCGCCGGACACTCCTGCCTACTACGCACGAGATGCGTCAAGCTTTTGGCTCGACCTCTGTTTCCAAAAAGTTGTAATCTGCGAAGTGCCCACACCATCAGAAGACTACATGGATTACAAGCTCATTGCCTTGTTCAACATGGGATTAGTCTATCTGGAATCCGGTCGCCATACATGGTTATGGCTCATCATCAATCCCGTTGAGGCAACATTTCTGTCTGATGCTATAGTGCATGATGGCATCGTTTACGCAGTCGACGCACATATTGGCTGCCTATACTGGTGGAATCTATTGTCGTGTAATTGTTCTGTCTCATCTCATCTTTACCTTATGAATACGACTGCCTGTTCATTTGTTACAAATTTAGAATGCATAGCATGTCTATAACCACATCATTGCTAAATGTTCCTCTCATTTCCTAGATTTTTATGACCACACATGTTATTGTTAGAGTTGATATGAGAACAATTGGCATCCAATGATTGTTAGAATACATATTATGAGCATAACATCATGATTGCTATATGTTACTCTTGTTTACTAGATTTTTATAACAACGCATGTTATTGCTTAGAGTTGATATGAGAATAGTAGTAGTAAGTGCTATGGTAGAATATGAGTAGGCGCTGTCATAGTTGTTTTCCTCCCATTGTTACATGATGTTTGAACCATGACATGTTGCTAGAATATTAAAGCCATTGGCTTATTTTTTTAACTTGGGGTATGATTATGACCACGGCATTGCGATTCTCTGTCTATGATATGTGTCACTGTTATAATAATCTTAATTCCACACATACTCTAAACATGATTGTTTTTTTTTGTCCTTTTGGTCTCCAATTTGAATTGTTGCAGCAGACGCAAATGCGCTGGCCTTCATGATTCCAGGACCTGGAATCATACCAGCCGATGGGTGTTGGTTTATCGCTCATTCAGCTAACGCCAGTCATTTGATGCTCATTCGCACATACCAAATTGACCAAACCATTACATCAAACCACATGCAGTACAATGCATGGGGCGTTCGTGACATTGATGGCTATGGCTGCTTCGTGTTTGAGAAAGATCCCAGCTCCGTTGGGCCAGGTGTATTCAACTAGAGGCGGGTTTACAGCCTCGGCAACCACTCCTCGTTCCTCGGGCTCAATTATCCGATCATCCAACCAATCATCGATCATATCACCGGCGATGATTACTGTGCTATGCAACTTCCATTCGCGAGGGGGGCTGTGTTTACACATCATACCATGGGTTTCATGAATCACCATATCCAGAGATTCGTCGACACAGCTTGTTGCCAGGTAATCTTCAGTGTGTGAAAGGCATCAAGCTTCCATGTGATGGATGGCTTTTGCAAACCCGACATGTGGCGATGTGGTTCATGCCAACAGCAAATATGCACAACTTGATTCGTGCTGATATCTAGACTGAGCCATGTATTCTGCTGCTGTAGCACGACCCTCTTTTGTTGGATATATGTATTGTTGTTAGTTTGAAGCACTCCTCTGGTTTGAAGGATAGATACCTTCCTGGGATCATGTGCATCCTAACTCACCTGCGTAGGATGTACTGATAATGATGATGGAGATGTTGTGCAGAAGCCATATATATACATATATACCAGTTAGGCTTCAAGTGCGTACTTGTTAGTTAAACCTATGTATAAATTGTGACACTAAATACGACTAGTAAGTAGTACAGTAGCAGTACTAGTATACGTCGGTCAAATTATTCATCATGTCCACACATTGAATTGACGTGACAACACGCTGCGCGTGAGGTGACACAAGAATCTCGGCGGCGTGTTCGGGTATTCTGGACTTCAGATTTGGAGTACCACTTATCTGTCGAAATCTTTTTTTTTTGAAACGGAGGCAAAAGATTTGCCTCATCCATTAAATAAGAGGAGAATAGTGTTTAGAGTTTTTACAAGCGCCCTTGCAAAACGGCATGGCAATTACTCTCGTACAACTATCGAAGAAGCGCGAGTTTTTACTCCGTCGAAATCTTTCATCATTCACTTAAAATAGTCGATTGGTCATACATTGAGTACCATATAACTGGAATTACCGATGCAAGTCGAAGAAGGATTCGCCGGTGCTGCCGGCTGGCGTCAAGTTCGATCCCACGGATCAAGAGCTGATCGAGCACCTTGAGGCCAAAGTGAGTGTTGACAGCGCGAGATTTCAGTCTCTCATCGATTTGTTCATACCAACCATCGACAGCGAGCACGACATATGCTACACCCAACCTGAGAAACTTCCAGGTAAGACACCGATCGGCCGTCTATATGCACAAACATATTCCTTTATTTATAGCTCTATTTTTCTTTTTAGACGCAGACCTGGTGAAACAATTACAATTTGACAGTTATAAAAAGTGAAACAAGTGACTGCAACATGCCAAAGATGTTATGAAAATGCCAACTAGGTACACTAAAACCTGTATTCCACAATACTGCAGGTATCACACTGAGTGGCCTAAGGAAGCACTTCTTCCAACGCAATTCCAGGGCGTTCAAAAGGGGCACGTGGATGCATCACAAGATACAGTCGGAGTGCGGCACGCACACGATGTGGCACAAGACTGGCAATACCTTGCCTGTGATGGTCAACGGCCGGCAGACGGGCAGCAAAAAAGGTTCTGGTGCTGCACACCAACAAGAAATTCGACCAGCAGAGGACCAACTGGGTGATGCACCAGTACCACATCGGGGACCTGGAGCAAGAGAAGGAGCGGGAGCTGGTCCTCTGCAAGATTTTCTACCAGACGAACACTAGGGCCAGGAGTAGTTTGGTATTGGTAGTTGTACTACCTTGTCGTCCGCAAGTTGGTATTGTTGTTAATGATCTTTTGGTATGAACTTGAATTTGCTTCCAACCATCATGCCGAGGGTCGACGTGGATATAAAGCTGAATCATTTGTTTCGAAACAAATTCTCAGGCACCTGATTTTTATTTGATGGGTAGCATAAGCACCCGCCGTTCGAATTCCCAGTTCTGCAGTTTTTTTGAAACAAGTGCATGCACTTATTATCACGATAAAAAAACAATATCCATGCTGCGTCCCAGTTATCTATCTGTGCTTGCAGAATTCTCTCGTTTATTGAGCATGTATATTGTTTTTTCAGGTCGAGCAAGTTTCAAATGGGTTGTAGACTGACCAGGGTTGGTTTTGTTTTTAACAGGCCCAGCCCATGACGACAACGGGGCACAAAGATCCAGCAGGTATCTACTGGCCTCTGGCCCGCCAGCGTTAGTTATATTTTGTCTTACAACATCCGCAGGCAGTTTTGTTACTGAATCAAACACATAGCCTAGTTCTATTTTTCTCTTGAAACGCATGTCCTACATCTGTTTTCTAATCTCTACCTGTAGTTTTACTAGTTCATATACACGTATCATTATATTGAAAACACATAAAATTCCCTTTTCATATTTACATCCTTATTTTTGTTGTTTTTTCCCACCCAGCGCTGATTTTTTTACCACTAGTTTTCCCTAAACCAACTCAATTGTCCCACATCTTATTTGCTTACAAAAACAAAACAATTTTTTTGGCAAATCAATAAGTTCTTAAAAAAATGTTTATCATTTCGGGATTACAACAGTTTGGACTCCACCAAAATATGCAAAATAAGGTTGAACTTTTTGACTGTGGTCCTGGGCAGAAAATGGGCTATAATAAATTACTTAAGAATTAGCAAATGGGCTGCAAATTATAAAAAATAGCAAATGGGCTGCAAATTGTAAAAAATAGCAAATGGGCATTATGTTGTCTGCCACAGATTTGGAGGCTGACTTATGGGCCTACTAAGTTCATGCGTACACAAGGTTTCTTAAAAAAGAAACTTAGTCAACAATCGACTCTACCAGCGTCAGACCGTTAGATGTCAAACTAACGGCAATCGTGCTTCTTCAGTCTCTGATCTTCCTGCCCCAGCCGCCCAAACCAGCGCCGTCGAAACCGCCTGCTCCCGCCTCCCGTGGCCGGCAGTGCTGCCGGGCAAGCCTCACGGCCCCATCATACTCGCATCCCTGGCCTGTCTATCCCTCTACTCACCCACACCCCCTGTTATTTTCCGGCGACGGCAGCCAAACCAGTCAACCCTCGTACTCTCCACCGCGTGGGCAGCCACTGTCGTGTCTTTGTCGGCTCCCTGTCGTTCCCATTGTAGGCCTTGCCGTCGTCCACCGCCCTGGTGCTCTCGGCGCGGCGTGGTCAACGATGTCCATCCAACGGCCGTAGTGCTTCTTCAACCTTTGGTCTTCTTGCCCCAGCCACCCAAAGTTGCGCCGGTCGTGCCGCATGCTCCTGCCTCCCGTGGCCGGCTGTGCTGCCGCGGAGGCCTCACTGTCCCCATACTACTCCTACCGCTGGCCAGGCCATCCCTCCACTCACCCACTCCCCCTGTTATTCTGCGGCGATGGCAGCCTCACACTGCAGCCGAACCAGTGAACCCTCGTACTCCTCTCTGCATGGGCATCCACTGCCGCATCTTCCCCGGCTCCGCGTCGTCCCCTTCCTAGGCCTCGCCATCGTCCACCGCCCTGGTGCTCTTGGCGTGGCGTGGTCAATGTGGTCAACGACTGACTTCCATCAGAAGAGTACTGTACGTGGAGAGGCTGACAGCTGGGTCCACGGCAGACGCAAGGAAGTGCCTCCTTATTACGCGCAAAATAATTATTCCTACACCTGACAGCAGGGACCCACCGGACGGGCCACCAGTATTTCACGGAAAAAATGTTTCCCCCTGACTGATGTGACCCACCGGACGGGCCACCGTATTTCGCAAAAAAACGTTTGCCCCTGACTGCTGGGACCCATCGGACGGACCACCGTATTTCGTGAAAAAAACGTTCCCCCCGCTGTCAGCTCAGACCCACCGGAAGTGCCTCCTTATTACGCACAAAAAAATGAATAATCCCCCTGCTAGCTAGGACCCACCATGGTGGGAGGCTGACTTGTGGGCCTACTAAGTTTACGGGGACAGAGGGCTTTGTCAACTTAGTCAATATGAATGATTCTAGCTCCATTGACCGTACGATGTCCATCCAACGGCCGTCGTGCTTCTTCAATCTGTGCTCTTCCTGTTCCAGCCGCTCAAACAAGCGCCGGCGAGACTGCCTGCTCCCTCCTCCCTGCGGCCGGCTGTGCTGCCGCGCAGGCCTCACCGCCCCATCGTACTCCCATCGCTGGCCTAGCCATCCCTCTACTCACCCACACGGCCACACCTGCTGTTATTCTCCGGCGAGGGCAGACGAACCAGTAAACCCTCGTACAGTCGTACTCCCCTCCACGTGGGAAACAACTGCCGAGTCTTCCCTGCCTCCGTGTCGTTCCCTTCCTAGGCCTCGCTGTCATGCACCGCCCTAGTGCTCTCGGCGCGGCGTGGTCAACGTGGTCAAGGAACGGCTTCCATCGGACGTGGACTGTACGTGGAGAGGCTGACAGCTGGGTCCACGGCCGCAGCAAGGAAGTGCCTCGTTATTACGCGCAAAATAATTATTCCTCCACCTGACATCTGGGACCCACCGGAAGGGCCTCTGTATTTCACGAAAAAAACGTGCCCCCAGCTGACATGTCGGACCCACCAGCTATCTTCGCACGCAAGGAAGTGCCTCCTTATTACGCACAAAAAAATGAATACTCCCCCTGCCAGCTGGAACCCAGCATAGTGGGAGGCTGACTTGTGGGCCTACCAAGATGACGGGGATGGAGGGCTTTGTTAACTTAGTCAATATGGACGATTCTAGCTCCTGTTAATGTACGATGTTCATCCAATGGCCGTAGTGCTTCTTCTTGCTCCAGCCGCCCAAACCAGCGTCGGTTGTGTCGCGTGCTCCTGCCTCTCGTGGCCGACTGTGATGGCGCGGAGGCCTCACCGCCCCCTACTACTCCCACCGTTGTCTAGGCCATCCCTCTACTCACCCACACCCCCTGTTATTCTGCGGCGACAGCAGCCTCACACCGCAGCCGAACCATTGAATCCTCGTACTCCTCTTCACGTGGGCATCCACTGCTGCGTCTTCCCCGGCTCCGAGTCGTCCCCTTCCTAGGCCTCGCCGTCGTCCACCGCCGTGGTGCTCTCGGCGCGGCATGGTCAATGTGGTCAAGGAACGACTTCCATCGGACGTGGACTGTACATGGAGAGGCTGACAGCTGGGTCCACGACCGCCGCAAGGAAGTGCCTCCTTATTACGCGCAAAATAATGATTCCTCCACCTGACAGCAGGGACCCACTGGACGAACCACCGTATTTCGCGAAAAAACGATTCATCCCCCTAACTACTGGGACCCACCAGCTACATCTTCGCACGTAAGGAAGTGCGTCCGGGCAGAAAAAAACGATTTGCCCCCTGACTGCTGGGACCCACCAGCTACATCTTCGCACGCAAGAAAGTGCCTGATAGTCGAGACCCACCTGGTCGAAGCGTATGTAGTGTTGTCATTCTGGCAGCGAACGTGTACGTACATACTGGTCGATGTAGAGGCGCGCATGTGTCATAGATGTAGAGGCGCGCATGTGTCGTAGTAGAGGCGCGCATGTAGCATGTACACGTACGTACAGCGGCGAGGGTGCAAGAAAGAAAATATGGCCAGGTACATACATACGGGCAGGGTCTCTAACGCCTATCGTGCATACGTACATGGCTGGGTCAGACGGAGAAATAGCGTCATTGTCGTGTTCATGGGGAGCCAGCCGGCTGGGTCGGAATGGAATGCGCGGTCGTGTTCATCGGGAGGGCTTGGACGGAACAAGCGATGGAAACGAGGCCTAGCGTACCGCACAACGGAGGAAACGACCTTGTGTTCGACCGGCCACATTCTAAACGGGGTCCTAATGATCGGGAGGGGCCTGGCGTATCGCAAAACAGAGGAAACAGACCTCCTACGGTCGAAACGGGGGTCCTGTTGATCGGGAGGGGTGTGGCGTACCACAAAACGGATGAAACGGACCTCCTACGGTCGAAACGGGTCCTGTTGATCAGGAGGGGTGTGGCGTACCGCAAAATGGACCAAACGGACCTCCTACGGTCGAAACGGAGGTCCTGTTGATCGGGAGGGGTGTGGCGTACCGCAAAACGGACGAAACGGACCTCCTACGGTCGAAACAGGGGTCCTGTTCATTGGGAGGGGTGTGGCGTACCGCAAAACGGACGAAATGGACTTGTGTTGGAGCGCTATGGTCGAAACGAGGGGGAGGGGTCTGGCGTACCGCAAAACAGGACTCCACAGGATACTGTTCATCTCCACCGTCGACCTCCTCCAGCCTCCACGGGCTACCGTCGGCCTCCTCCAGCCTCCACGGGCTCCTGTTCTTCAGCCTCCACCACGAGCTACTCCACCGGCTACTGTTCATCCACCCCTCCACAGCCACCCCTCCACCATCTACTGTTCATCTAGCCCTCCACACCATGGGGTCCTGTTTAACCACCCCTCCACGACCACCCCTCCACCATCTACTGTTCATCCAGCCCTCCACACCACGGGTTCCTGTTCATCCAGCCCTCCACACCACGGGTTCCTGTTCATCCAGAGGCAACGCCACCAATCACTGTTCATCCAAACCCCCTGCAACGTTCACTGTTCATCCCAGAGGCAGCATCGATTGGCTTCAGTTAGCAGTAGTAGTGAAGGAATCGCTCCATCGGGTTCAGCTAATAGCCATCGATCGATCGCTCGGGTTCAGTAACGCGTAGCCTGCAGTGCAATCGCTCGGGTTCAGTTAGAGCCCAACGCCTCGCTCGTCTTCAGTTAGAGCTAACGCCTCGCACACACGCGCGTACCTGTACGAGAGAAACGTGCATCGCTCTCCCACCGTAACCGGCAACTCCCCGAAATTTTCCTCCCCCTCGCTTCTACCATGGTTTTTTCTGTCATGGACGGCCCAAAGAATGTCATGCAGCTGTGTCTCCGGCCCGCCCAGGACGAAAAGCCCTTTTTTTGTCATGATTTTTTGTCATAGAAGTAGGAGCCCACCACATCTATGATGATACCGGGTTTTGTCACAATTATCGTCATAGAAGTGTCATATGTATGACAAAAAAAATTCGTTCGGACCAAAATGTCACGGATGTGTCTTTTTTTGTATTGTATGGTGCTCTCCGTGTCGCGCAAGCATGGGGGATTCCTACTGTAGGGTTTCCAATATGTTCATGATTTGCTTATGGTGGGTGGCATGAGTGACAGAAGCACAGACCCGAGTAAGTAGGTTGTTTGCGTATGGGATAAAGGGGACTTGATACTTTAATGCTATGGTTGGGTTTTACCTTAATGATCTTTAGTAGTTGAGGATGCTTGCTAGAGTTCCAATCATAAGTGCATATGATCCAAGAAGAGAAAGTATGTTAGCTTATGCCTCTCCCTCAAATAGAATTGCAATAGTGATTACCGGTTTACTAACGTAGTCAATTGCTTAGGGACAATTCCACTACTCCTACCACCACTTTTCCACACTCGCTATATTTACTTTATTATTTCTTTATTATCTTGCAAACCTATCCAACAACACCTACACAGTACTTCTAGTTTCATACTTGTTCTAGGTAAAGCAAACACTAAGCGTGCGTAGAGTCGTATCAGTGGCAGATAGGGCTTGAGAGAATATTTGTTCTACCTTTAGCTCCTCGTTGGGTTCGACACTCTTATCGAAAGAGGCTACAATTGATCCCATATACTTGCGGGTTATCAAGCATGCAGTTGATGGTGGCAACCTTCAACAACTACCAGGAGTTGGTAGATAGAGCTCTCATGATTGAAGGGAAGCAGCAGTAGATTGACAACCGCAAGAGGAAGTATGGACAAGGGAAGTACAATTCAGGAGCTCAGCAGAGGCCCCATTTTTACCCCGAACTCGGGAGGACACATTCGCCATAACCATGGAGCCCATAATTCCAATGGAGGAAATTCGCAAAACCATAGTGGCCCCAAGAATGGGAATGGAAATGGAGGAAGCAACGGCCAGGACCGTTCCAACCCACCAACGCCTGCCAAGAAGGATCTAAGTCACATTACTTGTTTCAAGTGCAGGAAGAATGGACATTACGCCACGGAGTGTTCTGAAGCAAAGAATGGAAATGGTAATGGAAGCTCTGGGAACAAGCCCAACTGAGGGAGTCCTGGATTAGGGGGTGTCCGGATAGCCGAACTATCACCTTTGGCAGGACTCCTGGACTATGAATATACAAGATTGAAGACTTCGTCTCATGTCCGGATGGGACTTTCCTTGGCGTGGAAGGCAAGCTTGGCGATACGGATATGTAGATCTCCTACCATTGTAACCGACTCTGTGTAACCCTAACCCTCTTCGATGCCTATATAAACCGGAGGGTTTTAGTCCGTAGGACGAACAACAATCATACCATAGGCTAGCTTCTAGGGTTTAGCCTCTCTGATCTCGTGGTAGATCTACTCTTGTACTACCCATATCATCAATATCAATCAAGCAGGAGTAGGGTTTTACCTCCATCGAGAGGGCCCGAACCTGGGTAAAAACATCGTGTCCCTTCTCTCCTGTTACCATCCGCCTAGACGCACAGTTCGGGACCCCCTACCCGAGATCCGCCGGTTTTGACACCGACATTGGTGCTTTCATTGAGAGTTCCTCTGTGTCGTCATCTTTCGGCCCGATGGCTTCTTCGATCATCAACAACGATGCGGTCCAGGGTGAGACTTTTCTCCCCGGACAGATCTTCGTATTCGGCGGCTTTGCACTGCGGGCCAATTCGCTTGGCCATCTGGAGCAGATTGAAAGCTACGCCCCTGGCCATCAGGTCAGATTTGGAAGTTTGAACTACACGGCTGACGTCCTCGGAGACTTGATCTTCGACGGGTTCAAGCCACAGCCAAGCGTGCCGCACTATCACGATGGGCATGATCTAGCTCTGCCGCCGAACAGTGCCCTGGAGGCCGCACCAGTGTCCGCTCCGACCCTTAGCTTGGAGCCGACTGCACCGATCAAGGACGGGTGGCTGGACACCGCCTCGGGGGCTGCGATCTCTAGGGTGATTGAGCCGAACACCATCCCTGTCCTTTGCAAGGCTCGTGACTCCATGGCGCTCGACTCCTCTCCGGACTCCGAACCTTCCGCGCCCCTGCCCATCGAATCTGATTGGGCGCCGGTCATGGAGTTCACCGCCGTGGACATCTTTCAGCACTCGCCCTTTGGCGACATCCTGAACTCACTAAAGTCTCTCTCTTTATCAGGAGAGCCCTGGCCGGACTATGGTCAGGAAGGTTGGGATGCGGACGACGAAGAAATTCAAAGCCCACCCACCACCCACTTCGTTGCCACTGTCGAAAGTTTAAACGACGTGCTCGATTTCGACTCCGAAGACATCGACGGTATGGACGAGAATGTAGGAGATAAGCATGAACCAGCACCTATAAGGCACTGGACAGCCACCTCATCTCACGATGTATACATGGTGGACACACCTAAAGGAAGCGACGACAAGGAACAACGGGACGCCACGAGGGATCATTCCCTCGAAAAGCAGACAAAACGGCAATGTAAGCGCCGCTCAAAATCCCGCCTCGACAAAGACAACAGCCATACAGACCCAGCCATAGAGCAGGGCGAACCTGTGGACGGCGAACATGCTATCGAGCAACCATTCGAACAGGACAATATGGATAAACAATCCGTCCCCGACGAAGATAACAGTCCGGGCGATCTCACGCCGGACAAGTTGCCGGAGCAGAAGAACCTCCACAAAAGGCACGTCGCCACTATGCATAGCCTGAAAAAGCAGAAGCGGAAGCTCAAAACAGTGGAAGATGCACTCAGAATTAGATGGAGCAAAGTACTCAACACCGCAGACAAATACGGCGATAGTTGCCGAACAAAGAGCCACCCGAAGCGAAAACTACTGCCCGAATTTGATGAGGAGGCCGTAGAGCCCCCGCAATCAAAGAACAAGGAGACCACCCGGTCGGATAGACGACCCCATGGCAAACATAGAGCGGCAAACGGCACCGCACACAAGCCGGCACAAGATCCACACACGGATTCACATCGAAAAGATGGCCCAATTAGATCTATCTACGGGCCAAGAAAGCAAGCTCTAGTAAGCAATGCAAAACATCAAGTATCCGAATATTAAGGTACACCTAAATATAGGGGTGCCGCACACCCCCTATGTTTCACCGATGAGGTTCTGGATTATGAATGTCCAGCGGGATTCAAGCCCATAAACATAGAGGCGTACGACGGAACAACAAACCCTGGAGTCTGGATTGAGGATTATATCCTCCACATACACATGGCTAGAGGAGATGACCTCCACGCCATAAAATACTTACCCCTCAAGCTCAAAGGGCCAGCCTGGCATTGGCTCAAAAGCCTCCCCGAAAACACCATTGGAAGTTGGGAAGAGCTCGAGGATGCTTTTCGGGCAAATATTCAAGGGACCTATGTCCGACCTCCGGATGCAGACGATTTAAGTCACATAACTCAACAACCCGGAGAGTCAGACCGAAAATTCTGGAACAGATTCCTTACTAAAAAGAACCAAATAGTCGACTGTCCGGATGCCGAAGCCTTAGCAGCTTTCAAACACAACGTCCGAGACGAATGGCTTGCCAGACACCTCGGCCAAGAAAAGCCTTGAACTATGGCCGCATTAACAAGCCTCATGACCCGCTTTTGCGTGGGAGAGGATAGCTGGCTGGCAAGATGCAGTACCAGCGACCCAAGTATATCTGAAGTCAGAGATGGAAACGGGAAACCGCGACGCAGCAAGGACCAGCGCCGGACCAAGGGAAACAGCCCGAAGAGCACGGCAGTCAACGCCGGATTCAAAAGCCCTCGGCAGAATCATAAAAAACTCCCCTTAAGGACAATAGGGACGAGCTATCTAACTTAAACAAAATCTTGGACAAGATATGCCAAATCCACAGTACTCCCGGGAAGCCTGCAAACCATACCCACAGAGATTGTTGGGTCTTCAAGCAGTCCGGCAAACTCAATGCCGAACACAAGGGGCTCGACACACCAAGCGAGGACGAGGACGAACCCCACAAGAAGAGCATCAGAAAACAAAAGAATTTCCCACAAGAAGTCAAAACAGTTAACTCACTTCACGTGACAAAAGGGAAAAATAGAGCGGCGCCCATAGAGGTACGCGCCATACGGCCTATCCCAGAGGAGTCCCGCCACTGGTTGTTAAAACCAATCACCTTTGACCATCAGGATTACTCTAGAAGTATCCAGAATGCAGGATGGACTGCCTTGATATTAGATCCGATAATCGACGGACTCCAATTTACACAATTCCTAATGGACGGCGGCAATAATCTAAACCTGCTATATCAGGACACAATCCGCAAAATGGGGATAGACCCAACCAAAATTCACCATAGCAATACTTCCTTTCAAGGGGTAATGCCAGGCCCATATGCCCATTGTACTGGCTCTCTACTGCTAGAAGTTGTGTTCGGCTCACCCGACAACTTCCGCCGCGAAAAGTTAACCTTCCACCTCGCCCCATTTACAAGTGGCTACCAAGCACTACTGGGACGCGAAGCTTTCGCCCGCTTTAACGCAATACCATATTATGCATCCCTTACACTTAAAATGCCCGGTCCGCGAGGCATCATCTCCTTAAAGGGAAATATCGAGTGTTCCTCGAGCGCGGAAGATTGTGTGACTGCCTTGACAGCCACACACTAAGCCGGCTTCACTAATCAAAGCACCTAAACAGGTCGTCCAGACCCTGGACACGGTTAGACGAGTCCGGCGTAAACATACAAGGGCTTACTAGCCGCACACCCCCGCACTAGGGGCTCCGCGCTTGTACAACAAGAGACAATAAAGCTCAATCTTATTCATTTTTTTTGAATCGTACTTTGTTTATTTAATATAACATACATTTTCGCACGATCTTTTTCAACTAAGTTCCTCTCTTTTATAGATGAACACCGTGCTACACCCGTCCAGGATACGGCACAACGGAGACACAAGCGCAGACGTGCAGTAGGGACCCGTTGCAAGGATTCTTTTCAGATTAAGACCCTGCGTAAACCTTTTTTACTGTCTCTTGTTGATACACATCCCCCGGTTTCTTGCTATAAACAAGGAGGAAGCTGGCGTTTTGGCATGGGCCACGTCAGAATTTTGCGCGTACCTGGACACTAGGTGCTTATTACCAAGGGCGTTGTTCGGCCCGTTTTCATAAAGACCGAATACCTTAGGGAGTGTTCGGCGTCTCGAGTTAGGCCTTATATGCATCAGCTCCGAATCATGTCTTTGGTCAAATGTTGGGTTTGCCCGGCTCCTGTGTTTTGCTGCCTTACGTTCCTCTCTATCGGCTAACGCGGCACCAGGAGAACTACTGCGATTGTGCCCTGGTTCGTCCAGGCGAGCACCTCAGTATAGAAAGCCGAAAACTGACTGTCATGATATAGCGTGAGACTGGTCAACCACTCGATGACCCGCCGGAATCTGTAGGATTCCTCCGCATTGACGAAGGGCCATTTCCCGGTCAGGCACATATGCACCCCGAATTCGGGTAAGCGCGGTGCCCCTAGGGGCTATATAGTAGCCCCACTGTCAAACTCCTATGGCTAAGTGGAAGTGATAAAGCATTATAGTCCGGTTGCCTAGTTTGCTGCGCTACCACCTCCTTTATAGGACCAAGACGTTGGATCAAGTGTGAAAATGAGCCTTTTTGCAAACACCCCCGCATTATATGTGTGGGGGCTGAAGCCGAAGACTGCCATCTTTTAGGTTATATA
Source organism: Triticum dicoccoides (assembly GCF_002162155.2). NCBI lineage: Eukaryota > Viridiplantae > Streptophyta > Magnoliopsida > Poales > Poaceae > Triticum > Triticum dicoccoides. The sequence goes on from NC_041381.1 coordinate 116,331,731, forward strand.
CACATATACATTAACGGCCGCATAGGAGGTATTTGAATTCTTGAAGGCACAAGTATAAAAAGCTTTTATATTTCATCGAAACATTGTTTCACAATAATACATGTTATTCGAACATAATATCCTTCGATCACTGCGTCCCTATTAAACGAGCGCCCTGCAGAACTTCCTGAAAATATTGCTCGACAGGTACTCGGCTTCCGTCCGAATCTTGGGATGCAACATCGGTGGCCTTCATCTCCGCCCAGTATGTCTTGACACGGGCAAGAGCCATCCGCGCACCCTCTATGCATGCTGACCTCCTCATTGCATTGATATGCGGCACCACACCAAGGAACTGCTGCACCAAGCCAAAATAACTCTTCGGCACGGGCCTTTTCGGCCACAAAAGACTCACGACATCCTTCATGGCAAGTCCGGATAACCTATTCAGCTCCGCCCATTCGGCCAAGCGATCGGTTAATGGAAGTGGGCGCTCTGGATTATGGAACTGCGACCAAAAAGCCCTTTCCATTTCGGAAGTGATCTTTTTTATCTCGGAAGTGTTCGGCCGCGGCTGCGGCACTTGCCGCCAAGTCCAGATAAGCATCCTCCCCACTCCACAGCCGGTCCAACTAAGCATAATTAGGATCCATGAATTTCCTCTGCAGCAGAAAGGGCTTTCCAGCCGCGACATCTCCGGCCTGACGCAACTCTTCCTTCATAGCTCTCATCGCAGAGCGAGCATCCTTGGCCTCGGTAGTGGCCTTCTTCAGGTCCTCTTGCACCGCTCGATCTTCTTTTTCAAGAAGCCTGCAGCGATCGGCAGCATTCTTCAACTTCACGGCCATCTTGACCATTTCTTTCTTGCCTCGGCAGTGAGCAGCCTATTCGGCTTTTAGCTCTTTGGCCGCCTTTAAGGCAGCCGCATCACTCTTTTTGGCCTGCTCCCTGGCTCGGGCGAACTCCGCCCGAAGGTTCTCCATGGAAGCGACACCATCTGCATCATGCATACATGTTGTAAGGGACGGGCATCAGGCTCCCTTACCAGGTGTCCACGGAGAAATTGCATACCTTGTGACTCGTCAAGTCGCCTATTGACAAGCGCAATGTCGGCATCCGCCACGTCAAGTTGCCGCTTTAGTTCGGCAAATTCATCAGTCCGGCTAGCCACCGGACCCTTCGCCACCTTCATAGGAAGGGCGACACATTATACCTGGGATTATGATCCTCGGCGCGCTGTCATTTTTGACAACACATCGAGCCTCAGGGACTACTATCTACACAGGGCGCATTTTATATGCAGAACTGTCAGAAGGTACATCATTTTGCATACCTCAAAGCCTGTCAGCAAACTTCTGACGACTTCGTGCAATCCGCTCTCAGCGGATGAAATCCTTTCAATCATCATACCCATTAACGCACTGTGATCTTCTGAGATAGATGCTCGCCCGAGGAGATCCTTCAGCTCCTCCGACCGTACACCAGGTGGTGCCGGACTCGTCCGATGGCCTTTTTCGAAGGCCGGACACAGAGGGCTTTGAGGGGAAATACGAGTGCCTTCCAGCCCCGCCGGACTCAGAGAAACTCTCCGTGACGACACCTCAGGGTCGCCCGCCTCGCAAGACAGTACGGCAGGGGGAGGCGTTTCGCTCTCTATCATCTCCGGACAAAGATCCCCCGAAGATGAGCTCTGCTGAGAAGGGCTGAGATCCGAACTACAAGGTAAGACTTCGGTTATCTTCATCAGAAGTAGAGCAAGGACATCCGTTATTTTAAAAAAACTCCCCTTTTTACTTACGGCTCGGTGGAGGGCTGATCCCCTTGGGGGCATAATGCGGCCGAGGCATTTCTCGGCGCAGGACCCTCTGACGAAGATTTCTTCCCCCGCTTTGAGACCATGGTCTCCGGGTCTTTAGAGGCGGTCCTCTTCTTCCCTTGGATGGAGGGATTCTTGATCCCTCCTTTCCTGGCAGCCTCCTTCCCGGAGGCGGTAGCTTCCTTGTTCCCCCCTTCACCTTCTTTCAAAGGCGCAACCTCCAGCATCCTGGTTAACACGGGATCCGGCGTGGTCTCAGGGAGGGGCCGGACACCTAATTAACTTTGCTTTCGCTATCCACTCCTGTTCAAGGGATAGCTCTTTTGAGGGAGAATTCATGATAAATATGGGATAGCATGTCCGGGTACACGGCTGCTTACTTGAGTATCCGGGCGATTGCAGTTCAGACCTGCGTCCTCGGTCAAGTCCGGACACATCGCTTGTGATCCGAAGAAAAGCTTGTACATCTCCACGGGCATCGCGCCCATAAAATGTTGGAGAGCTTGTGGTCCCTCCGGGTTAAATTGCCACAGGCGGAGGGGGCGACGTTTGCAGGGCAGGGTGCGACGAATCAGCATGACCTGCGTTACTATGACCAGAGTGATCTCTCTCTCTAGGAGACCTTTAATGCGGCCCTACAACAAGGGCACGTCCTTGGACGGCCCCCAGTCAAGTCCTTTATTGACCCATGACGCCAGCCGCGGTGGAGGACCCGAGCGAAAGGCAGGTGGTGCCACCCATTTGGTGCCCCTGGGAGCTGTGATATAAAACCACTATTGTTGCCATAAGTCGAGCTCCTCTTGAAAAGAGCCCTCGGGCCATGGAGCATCAGCATTCTTGCTTATAACAGCCCCTCCACACTCTGCCTACCGCCCCTTGATCATCTTCGGCTCCACCTTGAAGGTCTTGAGCCACAATCCGAAGTGAGGGGTAATGCGGAGGAAGGCTTCGCATACGACAATGAACGATGAGATGTGGAGGATGGACTCCGGATCCAAGTCATGAAATTCCAACCCATAGTAAACCATGAGCCCCCTCACAAAGGGGTCCATCGGGAAGCCTAGCCCCCGAAGGAAGTGATACGCGAACACCATGCTTTCACCAGGCTTCGGAGTGGGAATAACCTGCCCTTGGGCAGGCAGCCTATGCAAAATTTTGCCGGTTAGATACCTGGCATCTCTTAGCTTTAGCACGTCTTCTTCCATAACGGAGGAAGGCATCCACCGGCCTTGCAGGTCGGAGCCGGACATCATCGAAGGTCCGAAGCGCCTGAATCTAGAGCTTTGGGTGTTGGATCTCGAGGCAAGAGGCGGATTCAATTGAGATTGAAAGAAAGGAGTGGAGCCTTGGTCTCTTTATAAAGAGGTTGAATACCAAGAGCCTTCCCCGTGACCGTTCGGGACTCGCCTTTGATAGAGGAGACGTGCCAACGGGCGCGGTTGGGTTACCCACGCCCGTATTGATGAGGATCCCAGAATAAGGGGACACGATCTCTGCTTTGATAAGACGTGCCAAGGAAACCGCCTCGCTAAACATGCTGAGGTGGAACAGTAAAAATGATTCGAATAAAGGCTTGGCCGTGGTGTGATGCCACGCCACGGAATACGTCAGCAGATTGAAGTTGTGTAAATATTATTCTCTCTACGGTGGTATGTGGAACTTATCTTGCAGAGCCGGACACTATCCTTGTGTTCAAAATCTTCTATGAAGTATTCGGATGAGGAACCCGCCTTGCAATGCCGAAGACAATATGCGCGCCGAACTCATCGTCATTGAAGCCTAGTTCAGGGGCTACTGAGGGAGTCCTAGATTAGGGGGTGTCCGGATAGCCGAACTATCACGTTTGGACAGACTCCTGGACTATGAAGATACAAGATTGAAGACTGCATCCCGTGTCCGGATGGGACTTTCCTTGGCGTGGAAGGCAAGCTTGGCGATACGGATATGTAGATCTCCTACCATTGTAACCGACTCTGTGTAACCCTAACCTTCTTCGATGCCTATATAAACCGAAGGGTTTTAGTCCGTAGGACGAACAACAATCATACCATAGGCTAGCTTCTATGGTTTAGCCTCTCTGATCTCGTGGTAGATCTACTCTTGTACTACCCATATCATCAATATCAATCAAGCAGGAGTAGGGTTTTACCTCCATCGAGAGGGCCCGAACCTGGGTAAAAACATCGTGTCCCTTGTCTCCTGTTACCATCCGCCTAGACGCACAGTTCGGGACCCCCTACCCGAGATCCGCCGGTTTTGACACCGACACCAACCCTTTCAATAGGGGACAAGTGAACCACGTTAGCGTGGAGGAGGATGAAGCGCAGCCAGATGCAGTAATAGGTATGTTGTCTTTCCTCTAGTGGTGTTATGTGAACGTCGACTACATGACACTTCACCATTATTTGGGCCTAGAGGAAGGCATTGGCAAGTAATAAGTAGATGATGGCTTGCTAGAGTGACAGAAGCTTAAACCCTAGTTTATGCGTTGCTTCGTAAGGGGCTGATTTGGATCCACTTGTTTCATGCTATGGTTAGGTTTACCTTAATACTTCTTTTGTAGTTGTGGATGCTTGCAATAGGGGTTAATCATAAGTGGGATGCTTGTCCAAGAAAGGGAAGTACCCAAGCACCGGTCCACCCACATATCAAATTATCAAAGTAACGAACGTGAATCATATGAACGTGATGAAAACAGCTTGACGATAATTCACATGTGTCCTCGGGAGAGCTTTTTTCTATATAAGAATTTTTCCAGGCTTGTCCTTTGCTACAAAAAGGATTGGGCCACCTTGCTGCACCTTATTTAATTTCATTGCTTGTTACCCGTTACAAGTTATCTTATCACAAAACTATCTGTTACCTATAATTTCAGTGCTTGCAGAGAATACCTTACTGAAAACCGCTTGTCATTTCCTTCTGCTCCTCGTTGGGTTCGACACTCTTACTTATTGAAAGGACTACGATAAATCCCATACACTTGTGGGTCATCAAGACTCTTTTCTGGCACCGTTGCCGAGGAGTGAAGCACCTTTGGTGAGTGGAACTTGGTAAGGAAAAATTTACATAGTGTGCTGAAATTTACTATCACTTGTTACTATGGAACATAATCCTTTTAGGGGCTTGTTCGGGGTATCTTCACCCAGACCAGTAGAGCAAAGAGTTGCTCCTCAACCTACTGAACCTACTAAAAAAATTTACTTTGAAATTCCTTCGGGTATGGTAGAGAAACTGCTAGCGAATCCCTTTGCAGGAGATGGAACGTTGCATCCCGATTTACACCTAATCTATGTGGATGAATTTTGTGGATTATTTAAGCTTGTAGGTATGCCCGATGACGTTATCAAGAAGAAGGTCTTCCCTTTATCTTTTAAGGGAGATGCATTGACATGGTATAGGCTATGTGATGATATGGGATCATGGGACTACAAACGATTGAAATTGGAATTTCACCAGAAGCTTTATCCTATGCATCTTGTTCATCGTGATTGTAATTATACATATAATTTTTGGCCTCGCGAAGGAGGAAGTATCGCTCAAGCTTGGGGGAGGCTTAAGTCAATGTTATATTCATGCCCCAATCATGAGCTCTCAAAAGAAATGATTATTCAAAATTTTATGCTCGGCTTTCTATCAACAATTGCTCCATGCTCAATACTTCTTGTGATGGGTCTTTTATGATGAAGACTATTGAATTCAAATGGGATTTATTGGAAAGAATTAAATGCAACTCTGAAGATTGGGATCTCGACGAAGGTAATGAGTCAGGTATAACACCTAAGTTTGATTGTGTTAAATCTTTTATGGATACTGATGCTTTTCATGGATTTAGCACTAAATATGGACTTGACTCTGAGATAGTAGCTTCTTTCTGTGAATCATTTGCTACTCATGTTGACCTCCCTAAGGAGAAGTGGTTTAAATACAATCCTCCCACTGAAGTAAAAGTAGTTGCACCTATTACAGTTGAAGAAAAGACTATCACTTATAATGATCCTATTGTTCCTTCCGCTTATATTGAGAAACCACCTTTCCGTGTTAGGATAAAGGATCATGCTAAAGCTTCAACTGTGGTTCGTAAGAGTCATACTAGAACATATACACCACCGGAGCAAATTAAAGTTGAACCTAGTATTGCTATAGTTAAGGATCTCTTGGCTGATAATATTTGTGGGCATGTTATTTATTTCTGTGATGCAGCTGCTAGAATTGCTAGACCCGATGCTAAGAAACATAGACCTGTTGTAGGCATGCCTGTTATTTCTGTTAAAATATGAGATCCTTGTTATCATGGCTTATGTGATATGTGCGCTAGTGCTAGTGCAATACCTCATTCCTTATAAGAAGAAATTATGCATGACATTGCACCTGCTGAGATAGAAGAAATTGATGTTACAATTAAGCTTGCCAATAGAGATACTATTTCACCAATTGGGATTGTTAGAGATGTTGAAGTCTTGTGTGGGAAAGTGTCGGAGTAATGGGCCATGGGTAGGCCAACCCGAGTCCCAGAACCTTTCAAGACATCGGGGCAGGCTGCGCCCCGCGACTCCCAAAGGCAACACAAGACAAGCCGAGTCCAAGAGGCGACTCCAGATAAAGCCGAGACCAAGAGGCGGCTCCAGATAAAGCCGAGTCCAAGAGGCGACTCCAAGATAAAGCCGAGTCCAAGAGGCAACTCCAGATAAAGCCGAGTCCAAGAGGCGACTCCAGACAAAGCCGAGTCCAAGAGGCGACTCCAGATAAAGCCGAATCCAAGAGGCGACTCCAGATAAAGCCGAGTCCCAAAGGCGACTCCAAGATAGGTCGAGTCCGAGAGGCGCCCCTAAGAGAAGCTGGCTATGAAGAGCCGGCCAGTGATTCTGTCCGTCACCTACCCTCGCCATGATAGGCGAGGCGCGGTATGGCCGTAGCATGGCCGTCACCCCTTGCTTACGAGGGGCTGGCATGGCTACAGTGCGCCGTATCGCTGGAGATCTCCAGCGTGGTACGGCACTGTTGCCATGCTTGCCCTGACCTCAGCCACAGTGGGTGGCGTACTGTGGCCACGACGGCCTACCTGTATGACTCAGAGGCAGCGGACCCGCCCGTCAGTGAGAACATGGGAGACAACAGATACGTCCCAAAGGCGGCCTCGTGGGAGTCGGCCCCCTGGAGTCGGCCGGCCACTCCCACGGGCCCACGAGCCATTAACCAGACAAGATGGGGCGTGGCGACAGTGATCGCCCGATAGACAGCGGCACTGTTGCCACGACCCCATGACCAAGCCTGCGTCATGAGAAGCACGGCCACAGTACCTGACTCGTCGGCAGGGCCCACCAGTCGGCGGGTCCCAGTAGTCGGCAGAGAAGACGGCGGCCTGAGAGACAGACGGCTGGGACCCGCGCCCAGCCGGATTACCATTGTACCCCTGGGGGGTAGGCCTATATAAACCCCCCAGGGCACCCATGCAAAGGGTTCGGAATCCATTAGCCCTAGACAGACCATATAGGAAGGAGAGAGCAAGCCTCGCCTTCTCCTTCTTCCAGAAACAGCTCAAGGAGCCATCTTGTATTCACTTTGTCATAGTAACCATGTGGAGACCCCGCAGAGCAGCAGTAGGGGTGTTATCTCCTCGGAGAGCCCCGAAGTTGGGTAAGATCCGCCGGCATGCATGTGTTCGCCTCATCCCGTTTCCAGGCACCGGCGACGTTCTACTCGCTCCCACCATGATAAGCCATCCTTTGGCATATGTCGCACCCAATCCCCGACATTTGGCGCCCACCGTGGGGCAAGGTGCACCGTCGTCCGGAGATCTGTTCTGGATGGGAACACTTTTCCTCCCTGACGAGCGCAGCCAGCCAGGCTCGCCAGACGGAGTCTGCATCGATGCGCTGCGCGACGCTGAGGCCGCCTGTGCAGCTAGCTGCCTCGCCGAACTTGTCAGTGAGGTTTGCCTCTCCGACGAGCCTGCATCCGACGCAGGCGTGGGTGGCCCCGAGAGCCTCCTCGCGGGCCTCCTTGATCAACTCCACATCACCAGCGAGCCAGCCGTGGACTTGGAGTCCGTAGGCTCCACCGATCCGATGCTGGTCGACTCCGACGCCGTGTCGCTTGACACTTTTCCCACCAACGTGGTGGTCTACGACGAGCCGCTCCCTCAAAAGGAGAGCGGCGGAAGCACCGTCACGGAGGTGCTCGTCATCAGTCACGATGAGCGTTCTGGTGAGGGAGCTCATGACCCGCTCGACGCGGCTCTGCAAGACCTGACTGCGCCTATCCCGGAAGACGCAGATGCCGAGATGCTGGAGACACGCCTCCTTCAGATCATCGAAGGCGCCAAGAAGCTGGAAAGCATGAGGCGCTTGTCAGAAGCCTATCAGCGCGAGATGGATCGCGCCGTGGGCGGCTCGCTGGCTCCGACTGGGCCTAGCCGCGTAGGCACGGTCCGACAGCGCGGCGCGACCATCGCCAACCTGTTTGGCGGCAATCTCCCCGTGTACGCCACACCTGTGGAAAACATCCGCACCGCCCAGGCGGCGACTGACGAGCTAAAGAATTTTGAAGGCGAAGAGCGCCGCATGATGACGGAACAAGTCCAGCAGCTCCTCCATGCGGTAGCCGCGCAGAATGCAGCCGGCGGCCGCACGGAGGCGCTGCGACGACCAGACGACGACCTGCCTCCCTGCCGAGACCAAGGCGCGACGTCTCAGACGCCGACTCATGGAGTCCGCGGGAGGAAGGACAAGGAGCCGGCTGTCAGTCATAGTCGGACTCGCATCACCATCGAGCGCGACCAAGACGGCCGTCCGAGAGCAGTAGAGCGGCAGGGCGACTATCTGCCTCCACCGCCGAGAAGAGAACGGCGAGTTTCCCCACCGCCTGTTGAGCATCCGACTCTCGATGGCCACCTTGGTCACCGAGAGGGAGTCGGAGAGAATGACGCCCGCCACCGAATCGACCGACTTCACCGATCCCTGGCACTAGAAGAAGAAGATGAGCTGGGTGCGCCTTGCTTCGGGCCCCGCATCCGAGACGAGCCTTTTCCCAAAGGGTTCACGCTCCCCCGAGACATGCCCAAGTATACCGGCTCCGTGAAGCCGGAAGACTGGCTAGTTGACTACTCCACTGCCGTCAACATAGCAAATGGCAACAAGCGAGTTGCCGTGAAATATGTTCCACTCATGCTCCAGGGCACGGACCGGACATGGTTGAACAGTCTGAGGCCCCGCAACATCAATAGCTGGGTCGACTTCACCGAGGCCTTCATCCGCAACTTCACCAACACGTACAAGCGACCCCCCAAGCCGCGTCAGCTCTCCTTGTGCGTACAAGGTCCCGACGAGTCGACTCGCGACTACCTCACGCACTGGGGCGAGCTCCGGAACTCCTGCGAGGGCGTGCACGAGGTGCAGGCTATTGAGTACTTCACCACCGGGTGCCGAGAAGGCACCGTCCTCAAGCACAGGCTACTCTGCGATGAGCCAGAGACCCTCGACGAGCTGCTCATCATAGCAGACAAGTACGCCACAGCCGACTCCTCTATGAAGACAGAGATTCAAGTTAACGCAGCTGGCAAAGTGGCCCCTCAAGCTCCCAGAACCCCAGCTGGAGACGCCAGTCGCCGACAACAACAGAACGACAACAAGCGCAAGGCCCCACCACCGACTTCCAGCAGTCGGCAGGTTGCAACAGTTGAAGATCAACAGCCGGAGGGGCAGCCCCGGCAAAGCGACAGAAAGGCGGCAAGACCAACTGGTTGCCGGCCTTCTCTTACGAGCAGACTCTAGATGGTCCCTGCAAGTTCCACAGTGGCGCGAAGCCGTCGAACCATACCACCCGAAAGTGCCACTGGCTTACAAGAATCGCCAAGGGAGACGGCCTCCTTCCTCCTCCGCCTGCTGGGCCGCCGCCTCCACCCCAGCAGCCAGCTGCCAGGCCAGTCGGCGCTGTACAAGATGAGTATCCAGAAGAGCACGGAGCCTACATGGAGTTCACCAGTGTGGCTGATGATCGGTGCAGCAGGCGACTTCAGCAGCAAGAGGTGAACGCGGTAGCGTCAGATACTCCAGAGTTTATGCATTGGTCCGAGAGGCCTATCAGTTGGAGCAGAGCCGATCACCCAGAGGTGATACCGAATCCAGGCTCCTACGCCTTGGTTTTGAGTGCCACCTTGGCCACTGATAGGCGGGCCACTCGCTTCTCGCGAGTGTTGGTAGATGGTGGCAGTAGAATCAACATCCTGTATAAGGACACCATGGAGAAGCTAGGAATCAAACAAAGACAGCTGCAGAGCAGCCGGACTGTGTTCCACGGCATTGTACCTGGCCTTTCCTGCTCACCAATCGGCAAGATCCTGATAGACGTCCTCTTTGGAGACAAAGATCATTTTCGCCGAGAGCCAGTGTGGTTTGAAGTGGTGGACCTCGAAAGCCCATACCAAGCATTGCTTGGCCGCCCTGCTCAGGCCAAGTTTATGGCGGTCCCCCACTACGCCTACCTCAAGATGAAGATGCCGAGTTCCAAGGGAATTCTGACCATAGCCGGCGATTATAGGAAGTCGGCCGCCTATGCAGCTGAGAGCAGTCGACTGGCCGAGTCCCTGGTAATCGCGGACGAGAAGAGGCTTCTTGACCGGGTTGTGGCGATGGCCGGCAAGCAGCCGGAGATGTCGCCCGGCCCCAAGGAGTCGGAAGTTGAGGGCTCGTTCAAGCCGGCCAAAGAGACCAAGAAGATACCCTTGGACCCGGAGCACCCAGAGAGGTACGCTATCATAGGTGCAAACCTTGACAGCAAATAGGAAGGCGAGCTCTTCGATTTCCTCCGTGAGAATCGGGACATCTTTGGATGGTCCCCAAAGGACATGCCAGGTGTACCGACGGAATTCGCCGAGCACAAGTTACACGTCCGACCCGATGTGAAGCCCGTCCGGCAGCCCTTGCGCCGACTATCAGAAGAGAAGAGAAGAGTCGTAGGAGAAGAGATAGCCCGGCTCCTAGCCGCCGGCTTCATTATGGAAGTATTTTTTCCGGAATGGTTGGCAAACCCGGTCCTGGTGTTGAAGAAGAACAAGCAGTGGCAGATGTGTATTGACTACACAAGCCTCAACAAAGCATGCCCGAAGGACCCATTTGCCCTGCCGAGAATTGATCAAGTGATAGACTCCACAGCCCGATGCGAGCTATTGAGCTTTTTGGATGCATACTCAGGGTATCACCAGATCAAGTTGAGACCAGCAGACAGACTGAAGACCGCCTTCATCACGCCATTCAGAGCCTTCTGCTACCTGACCATGATGTTCGGCCTGAGGAATGCCGGCGCCACCTTTCAGCGTTGCATGCAGAAGTGCCTCCTCAAGCAACTCGGCAGAAACGCCCATGTCTACCTGGATGATGTAGTGGTGAAGACGGAGAAGCATGGGACGCTGATGGAAGACCTCAAAGAAACCTTCGAAAATCTGCGCCGATTCCAGATCAAGCTCAACCCTGAAAAGTGCGTCTTTGGAGTACCAGCCGGCCAGCTTCTTGGCTTCCTGGTCTCTGAACGCGGCATAGAGTGCAACCCTGTGAAGATCAAGGCCATCGAGAGGATGGAGGTACCAGGCCGACTGTTAGATGTGCAGAAGTTCACCGGCTGCTTGGCTTCCATCAGCCGATTCATCAGTCGGCTGGGCGAGAAGGCTCTCCCCTTGTACCAACTGATGAAGAAGACCACCTTTTTTGAGTGGAACCACAAGGCGGATGAAGCATTTCTCCGGTTGAAGAAGATGTTGACTACTCCCCCTGTGCTGGCGGCTCCGACTCCTAAAGAGCCCATGCTCCTATACATCGCCGCCACCAGCCGAGTAGTCAGCACAGTCATTGTAGTCGAGCGCAAAGAGGAAGGCAAGGCGCTCCCAGTCCAGAGACCGGTATATTACCTGAGCGAGGTACTGTCGACCGCCAAGCAGAACTACCCTCACTACCAGAAGATGTGCTACGGCATGCATTTTGCCGCCAAGAAGCTGAAACCCTATTTTCAAGAGCATCCAATCAGTGTGGTTTGCACAGCTCCCTTGGCCGAGACAATCGAGAGCCGAGACGCTTCTGGCCGAGTAGCCAAATGGGTCATTGAGTTGGCTCCCTACACCATCCACTACCAGCCCCGCACTGCCATCAAGTCAGAAGCACTGGCCGACTGCCTCGTCGACTGGGCCGAGACCCAGTACCTGCCGCCAGCGCCCGACTCCACCCATTGGCGGATGCATTTCGACGGCTCCAAGATGCGCACCGGCTTAGCATCCGTTGCCCATCCGCAGTCAAACGGCCAGGTGGAGTGAGCAAACGGCCTCATCCTGTCTGGCATCAAACCTCGGCTGGTCGAACCACTCGAGCGTTCGACCGGCTATTGGCTTGAGGAGCTGCCAGCCGTCCTCTGGAGTCTGCGCATGACTCCAAACAAGTCAACCGGCTTCACGCCCTTCTTCCTCGTCTACGGTGCCGAAGCCGTCATCCCGAGGGATATAGAGTTTGACTCTCCACGAGTCACTATGTACACCAAAGAGGAAGCAGAAGAAGCACGTCAAGACGGCGTAGACCTGTTGGAAGAGGGCCGGCTGTTGGCACTCAGCCGGTCTAGCATCTACCAGCAAAGTCTGCGCCGATACTACAACAGGAAGGTCAGGCCGAGATCTTTCCAAGAGGGCGACCTTGTGCTCCGACTGATCCAGCGAACAGCCGGCCAGCACAAGTTGTCGGCACCTTGGGAGGGCCCCTTCATCATCAGCAAAGTGTTGGGCAACGACTCGTACTACCTAATCGACGCCCAGAAGCCCCAAGCACGCAAGAGGGACGACTCCGGCAAAGAGTCGGAGTGGCCATGGAACGCAAATCTTCTCCGAAGATTTTACAGTTAAATGGAGTATGTACCACGCTACCCTTTGTATTAAAGTACCGAGACTTTGGGCCCCCCGAGACGAGCTCGGGGACTGCCCCTTTTGTTGATTATCTGTATGATAAGAGTTATGCCTTCGAGTATGCTACTCTTTGATATGCCCCTTGGCACCGTGTTCGACTAAGTAGGCCCGGGGACTCGCCGTCTTGTGCTATAAAATGCTTCCTGTAGTCGGACAAGTAGTGTGCGGCGCTTAAGCCGTCTCCTGTCAGAAGCCGCAGCTCGCAGAGCGACTGTTGGTGGGCAGCGAGTAAGGAAGAATGAGCGCCCATGCGAAAAATGGCTAAGGACTCAAAGCACACGCATAGCACAAGCCGGCTTCCATCCCCTTTTCGCAGAGCCGACTCCTGAACAGTCGGCTTGCCGCCTTCTATCCAACTTGTGAAAAGACTCTAAAAAAGGCCAAGTACTTGCCTCCCTACGGTAGCCGAGCATTTGACCCAGCGACAGTCCGCAGAGCAGTTGTCCGTCTGGCAAAGCGGCAACTGTGGGGCGGTGGCAAGGGAAAAAGCCAAAGGATCAATGAGCAAGGAAATATAGAACTCGGATTAATATTTATATAGCATAGGCCCTTGGCCGAATCTTCGAACAGAAGTTCAAAATACACCATTGGGTGGAATTGTGCAAATTAACAAGTTCTTCAAAGACTTTCTAAAGAGCAGATAAAATAAAAGCCAGAAGGCAGCCTAGGGAGCGGCAGACGGGTTCGGAGGGTCGGAGGAGACGGTGGTGTCAGGCGCCGGGGCGGCCGGCTGGGCAGCCTCGGCTTGATCGCCACCAGCGGCGGCCGGCTCGGTCGGACGCGGCTCGTTGCTGGAGGCGCGGTCGAGCTGAGGCTGGTCACCCGCTCCGTCCTCTGGCGCCTCCATCTCGCCTCCGTCCTCCCCCTCGCCTCCTTCGTCTCCCTCCTCGGCACTGGAGCCGATCACCTCCGTCGAGTCCTCGTCGTAGTCCGGGTTCATCCCGAACCACTCCGGCGGCACCTCTTCGCCGTTCTCGGACCGCTCGGGAACGAAGACACTAGTGTCGGTGTAGTCGGCAATCGCCGCGGCACGCTCGACGAGGGCGCCTTCCACAGCCGCCAGCTCCGCCTGGGCCTCTGACCGGAACGCGGCCAGCCGGCCCAAATCCAGCCCTGGATACCAGGCCTTGACGAATTCCAAGGCCCGGCGCGCTCCAGCTCGGGCCGAGGAACCCTTCCAAGCCTCAAGACGGCCAGCTGCGACCTCCAGCCAGTCGGCAGTCCGACTAGGAGTATGCAGAACCGGCATGCCTGGCCACAGGGCGGCGATCGCCTGAGCACAAGCGCGTTGGAGCCGGCACAGCAGCTGGTGGGCCGGCCTGAGATGAGTCTCGATGCTCAAGAGCTGCTCGTTGACGGTCAGGGGGGCGTTGGCGGCAATTTCCTCGCCGGCCGCCCTCCGCGCCTCACGATCAGCCACAATGGCTCGGGTAGCCACCTGCGAGTGGCCAGGGAAGAAGTCTGCCCAAAGCAAAGAAGCAAAAGAAAGAATCGGGAGTCGGCCCGACTTACAGTCAGCGGCTCAAAGAAAGAAAGCAAAGAAACTCACCGTCGACAATGTCTTCGATCTCGTGGAAGCTGGAAGTCAGCATCGCCTCCCTGTCGGTCCAGGAGGAGCGCTCGCTCTCGAACTCGGCCAGGAGAGCGGTCTCTCTCTTGTCCGCCTCGTCCTGCGCCTTCTTGAGCAGCTCCTTCTGCTCCGCTAGCTATGCGGCCAGCAGGTCGCGCTCTGTGGCGAGCTTGCTGCACTCCTCCTCATTGGCGCGTAGGGCGGTGCCGGCTTCGCCCAGCCATTCCTGAAGAGCGGCATTGGCCTCTGAAGAACAAAGGCAAAAGGACGTCAAGTCGCCAGCAAAGAGGGTTGCCAGGAAGATCCGGCCCGACTGCTCAGCAGTCGGCCCGGATCTCGGGGACTACAGCCCGCGGGTGCGCCAGCGCGCCCCCGCGAAAAAGAAAAAGGACTTACTCCGACTCCCCGCCAAGTCGGCCGTCCGCTTCCCCAGCTGCTCAACATTGCGGTTGAAGGCAATGACGCGGAGGTTGTGATACTCCTGGGATAAAGAGTCAGACAAAGGTGAATACTTGGAAGTCGCCAGATGGAGTTCCGGGCCGCCTGCTCAGCAGCCGGCCCGAAACTCGGGGACTACACCCAGTGGGTGCGCTGGCGCGCCCCCTCGGAGAAGAACGAGGAAAAAACAAAGTCAAAGAAGGAAGGTATACCCGGATAGATGCGCGCGATGCCAAATACGCCCTGGTACAGCCCTGGATGGCTTCGCCTTCGGCCCGCAGCTTCGCCTGGACATCCAGGAGTGCCTGGTTCAGCGGACCGTCGCCGCCTCCTCGCACCCACCCAGTGGGCGCGGCGCTTGTCGCCTCGGCATCTGGGGTGGCCAAGCTGGCGGCGCCGACCTCCAAGGGGCGCGGCGCTGAAACCGCCTTCTCTAGGCGGCGGCGCACTGGCGAGGCGACTTGAAGGAGCAGCCTCGCCACCGCCTCGTCTTCAGTCGGCGGCACTGGCGGGCCTGCCGGCCGTTTTCCATGCACGCTTCCAGATGGCGGCGGTGGCGGCGTGGCCGTGCCCGATGCGGAGGCCTCACCACCGTCCCTCTCCGCGATAGAGTGCTCCCCTCCGACTTCTCCAGTCTGCTCCGTGAACTCCAGTGGCGGCGGCGCGGAGCTCAGCGGGACGACAAGCAACACCGAGTGGTGACGCGCGGTCTCCTCAGCCCGCTGTCTTGCTGCGGCGGCGGCTTCGGCTTCCTCCAATTTCTTCTGGGCGGAGGCCGCCGCTTTCTCGGCCGCCGCCTTCTCCAGGCGGTCGGCCTCCTCCTCGTCGCGCTTCTCCCGCGCGTTGCGCTCTGTCGCCTCCCGGAGGTCGACGGCGGGGTCAATCCGCCGAGTATTGGCGGACATCTCGGCTGACCCCATGACAGAGGGAACGGCGACCCTCTCAAGATAAAGAGGGGCCCTGAAGCAAAAGAAGGAATGAAAAAGACTCGGGAAAGATTCATCAAAGAAAGCAAGGCAAAGGCAGAAAGCGCTTACGCAGAGACTAGTGGCGGCTTCTTCACTTCCTTACGGAAGCGGTTGGCCTTCACAACCGCCTCCTCCCGCTTGGTCGCGATGGCCGCCCCCTTGAACTTCTTCGGCCGACCACCGAGCGAACTCGGCACGGCCCGGCGCTTCTTCGTGCCGACTTGGCCGGCCAGGCCGGTGGAGGAGCTCGCACCTGGATGGCCGGCTTTCGCTTGGCGGCGCAGGACGACTTCCCCTTCGGCGTCGTCTTCTGGCCAGTCGGCGAAGGTCGCCGAGGGCCGGAAGCCGCCTTCTGCTCCTCCTCCTCCGCCTTCGGCGTCGGCCTCCATCGCCGCCGCCCCCAAGTCGGGGTCGTCGACATCGCTCTCCGCTCGATCTGGAGCGAACTCGCGGGGCTGTTGCGTGGCGCCGGCTGCAGGCTGGATGAGGGGGTTCTGACTCAAAAAACCAAGAAGATCAGAAGTCGGATTCGGCTACCAAGAAAACCAAAAGAGCAAAATATATGACTTACCGCAGGCGGGGGGTTGGCATGCGAGTACGGCTCCTTGCCGAACTACCAATCTTCCGCGAGCTCGCAATTCGCGATGTGATTCACCATGTTCGCCACCTCCGCGTGGGTCATGTCCCAGGAGCACATCCGACTCGTATCTCGGCGGTCGCTCATCTGACTAATCAGATGACGTCGGCCCTGAAGAGGGAGGACTCGGCGGGCCACGAAGGCGGCCAGCAAGTCGGCCCCTACCAGGCCTTCCGACTGCGTCAGCACTCAGAGTCGTGCGACGGCGGCGGCTCCGGCAGGAGTCAGCGTCTTGGCTCGGTAGGACCAGCTGGGAAGCCTTCCAGCCGGTGCGCCGGCCTCGTAGGGCGGCAGGTTGACCCAGTCGCCTTTGGCGGCGATGTTCTTCACATAGAAGTACGACCGCTGCCACATCTTCACCGACTTGATTAGCGCGATGGAGGGGAATGGGTTGTCGGCGGTCGACCTGCGCATCGCGATGAAGGCGCCGCACTGAGCCGGCACGCCAGCGACGTGCGTGCCGAGCTTGGATTGAAAGAACTCTCCCCACAGTTCGATGGTGGGGAGAACGCCGAGGAAGCCCTCGCACAGGAGGGAAAAGGCGGCCAGCAGCACCACCGTATTCGGAGTAAGGTGGTGGGGCTGGAGTCTGTTGAACTCCAAGAAGGAGCGAAGGAAGCTGCTCGCCGGCAGGACCAGGCCGTGCATGAGGTGCGAGCGGAATATAATCCGCTCGCCCTCCTCCGGCGACGGCCTTATTTCCCCCTCCGGCGGGGCGCGGGCTCGCACCAGGTTCGCACCAGGGAGCCGGCGCGTCCTGCGGAGATGCTTGATGACGTCGTCGTCCACTGTGGAGCCATCCCACACGCCGGAGCGCACGGCAGGAGCCGCGGCGGTGGAGGAGGAGCTCATCGTTGCGGGTGCGGCGAGGCTTGGTGCGGCGAGGGCAAGAAGAAGAAGAGGCAGGAAGAAGCAGGGGAGCAGGGAGGAACGAGCGCGCGTGCAAGTAATAAGTAGATGATGGCTTGCTAGAGTGACAGAAGCTTAAACCCTAGTTTATGCGTCGCTTCATAAGGGGCTGATTTGGATCCACTTGTTTCATGCTATGGTTAGGTTTACCTTAATACTTCTTTTGTAGTTTTGGATGCTTGCAATAGGGGTTAATCATAAGTGGGATGCTTGTCCAAGAAAGGGCAGTACCCAAGCACCGGTCCACCCACATATCAAATTATCAAAGTAACGAACGTGAATCATATGAACGTGATGAAAACAGCTTGACGATAATTCACATGTGTCCTCGGGAGCGCTTTTTTCTATATAAGAATTTTTCCAGGCTTGTCCTTTGCTACAAAAAGGATTGGGCCACCTTGCTGCACCTTATTTACTTTCATTGCTTGTTACCCATTACAAGTTATCTTATCACAAAACTATCTGTTACCTATAATTTCAGTGCTTGCAGAGAATACCTTACTGAAAACCGCTTGTCATTTCCTTCTGCTCCTCGTTGGGTTCGACACTCTTACTTATTGAAAGGACTAATATAAATCCCATACACTTGTGGGTCATCAAGACTCTTTTCTGGCACCGTTGCCGAGGAGTGAAGCACCTTTGGTGAGTGGAACTTGGTAAGGAAAAATTTACATAGTGTGCTGAAATTTACTGTCACTTGTTACTATGGAACATAATCCTTTTAGGGGCTTGTTCGGGGTATCTTCACCCCGACCAGTAGAGCAAAGAGTTGCTCCTCAACCTACTGAACCTACTAAAAAAATTTACTTTGAAATTCCTTCGGGTATGGTAGAGAAACTGCTAGCGAATCCCTTTGAAGGAGATGGAACGTTGCATCCCGATTTACACCTAATCTATGTGGATGAAGTTTGTGGATTATTTAAGCTTGCAGGTATGCCCGATGACGTTATCAAGAAGAAGGTCTTCCCTTTATCTTTTAAGGGAGATGCATTGACATGGTATAGGCTATGTGATGATATGGGATCATGGGACTACAAACAATTGAAATTGGAATTTCACCAGAAGCTTTATCCTATGCATCTTGTTCATCGTGATCGTAATTATACATATAATTTTTGGCCTCGCGAAGGAGAAAGTATCGCTCAAGCTTGGGGGAGGCTTAAGTCAATGTTATATTCATGCCCCAATCATGAGCTCTCAAAAGAAATGATTATTCAAAATTTTATGCTCGGCTTTCTATCAACAATCGCTCCATGCTCGATACTTCTTGTGATGGGTCTTTTATGATGAAGACTATTGAATTCAAATGGGATTTATTGGAAAGAATTAAATGCAACTCTGAAGATTGGGATCTCGACGAAGGTAATGAGTCGGGTATAACACCTAAGTTTGATTGTGTTAAATCTTTTATGGATACCGATGCTTTTCATGGATTTAGCACTAAATATGGACTTGACTCTGAGATAGTAGCTTCTTTATGTGAATCATTTGCTACTCATGTTGACCTCCCTAAGGAGAACTGGTTTAAATACAATCCTCCCACTGAAGTAAAAGTAGTTGCACCTATTACAGTTGAAGAAAAGACTATCACTTATAATGATCCTATTGTTCCTTCCGCTTATATTGAGAAACCACCTTTCCGTGTTAGGATAAAGGATCATGCTAAAGCTTCAACTGTGGTTCGTAAGAGTCATACTAGAACATATACACCACCGGAGCAAATTAAAGTTGAACCTAGTATTGCTATAGTTAAGGATCTCTTGGCTGATAATATTTGTGGGCATGTTATTTATTTCTGTGATGCAGCTGCTAGAATTGCTAGACCCGATGCTAAGAAACATAGACCTGTTGTAGGCATGCCTGTTATTTCTGTTAAAATATGAGATCATTGTTATCATGGCTTATGTGATATGTGCGCTAGTGCTAGTGCAATACCTCATTCCTTATAATAAGAAATTATGCATGACATTGCACCTGCTGAGATAGAAGAAATTAATGTTACAATTAAGCTTGCCAATAGAGATACTATTTCACCAATTGGGATTGTTAGAGATGTTGAAGTCTTGTGTGGGAAAGTGTCGGAGTAATGGGCCACGGGTAGGCCAACCCGAGTCCCAGAACCTTTCAAGACATCAGGGCAGGCTGCGCCCCGCGAGTCCCAAAGGCAACACAAGACAAGCCGAGTCCAAGAGGCGACTCCAGATAAAGCCGAGACCAAGAGGCGGCTCCAGATAAAGCCGAGTCCAAGAGGCGACTCCAAAATAAAGCCGAGTCCAAGAGGCGACTCCAGATAAAGCCGAGTCCGAGAGGCGACTCCATACAAAGCCGAGTCTAAGAGGCGACTCCAGATAAAGCCGAGTCCCAGAGGCGACGCCAAGATAGGCCGAGTCCCAGAGGCGGCCCTAAGAGAAGCCGGCTATGAAGAGCCGGCCAGTGATTCTGTCCGTCACCTACCCTCGCCATGATAGGCGAGGTGCGGTAAGGCCGTAGCATGGCCGTCACCCCCGAGGGGCTGGCATGGCTACAGTGCACCGTATCGCTGGAGATCTCCAGCGTGGTACGGCACTGTTGCCATGCCTGCCCTGACCTCAGCCACAGTGGGTGGCGTACTGTGGCCACGACGGCCTACCTATACGACTCAGAGACGGCGGACCCGCCCATCAGTGAGAACATGGGAGACAATGGATACGTCCCAAAGGCGGCCTCGTGGGAGTCGGCCCCCTAGAGTCGGCCGGCCACTCCCACGGGCCCACGAGCCATTAACCAGACAAGACGGGGCGTGGCGACAGTGATCGCCCGATAGACGGCGGCACTGTTGCCACGACCCCATGACCAAGCCTGCGTCATGAGAAGCACGACCACAGTACCTGACTCGTCGGTGGGGCCCACCAGTCGGCGGGCCCCAGCAGTCGGCGGAGAAGACGGCGGCCTGAGAGACAGACGGCTGGGACCCGCGCCCAGCTGGATTACCATTGTACCCCTGGGGGGTAGGCCTATATAAACCCCCCAGGGCACCCATGCAAAGGGTTCGGAATCCATTAGCCCTAGACGGACCATATAGGAAGGAGAGAGCAAGCCTCGCCTTCTCCTTCTTCCAGAAACAGCTCAAGGAGCCATCTTGTATTCACTTTGTCATAGTGACCATGCGGAGACCCCGCAGAGCAGCAGTAGGGGTGTTATCTCCTCGGAGAGCCCCGAAGCTGGGTAAGATCCACCGGCGTGCATGTCTTCGCCTCATCCCGTTTCCAGGCACCGGCGACGTTCTACTCGCACCCACCATGATAAGCCATCCTTTGGCATATGTCCCACCCAATCCCCGACAGAAAGTTAAATATCCTGCTGATTTTCTTGTTCTTGGTTCCCCACAAGATGACTTTTGTCCCATTATATTTGGTAGACCCTTCTTGAACACTATTAATGCTAAGATAGATTGCAAAAAGGATGTTGTTACTATTGGTTTGGGGGATATGTCTCATGAGTTTAATTTTGCCAAATTTCATAGACAAACCCATGATAAAGAATTGCCTAATAAAGATGAAATTATTGGTCTTGCTTCTATTACCGTGCCTCCTAATGATCCTTTAGAACAATATTTGCTAGACCATGAAAATGATATGTTTATGAATGAAAGAAGGGATATAATGAAGTATTCTTTAAACAGGGACCTATTTTGAAACACAACTTGCCTGTTGAAAATCTAGGGGATCCTCCTCCACCCAAGGGTGATCTCGTGTTTGAGCTTAAGCCATTACCTGATACTCTCAAATATGCTTATCTTGATGAAAAGAAGATATATCCTGTTATTATTAGTGCTAACCTTTCAGAGCAGGAAGAGGAAAGATTATTGAAAACTCTGAAGAAGCACCGTGCTGCTATTGGATATACTCTTGATGATTGTAATGGCATTAGTCCCACGCTATGCCAACACAAAATAAAATTGGAGGAAGACACCAAACCAGTTATTGATCACCAACGATGGTTAAACCCTAAGATGAAAGAAGTGGTAAGAAAGGAAATACTAAAGCTCCTTGAGGCAGGTATAATTTATCCAGTTGCTGATAGTCAGTGGGCAAGTCTTGTCCATTGTGTCCCTAAGAAGGGAGGTATTACTGTCGTTCCTAATGATAAAGATGAATTAATCCCGCAAAGAATTTTTATAGGTTATAGGATGGTAATTGATTTCCGCAAATTAAATAAAGCTACTAAAAAAGATCATTACCCTTTACCTTTTATTGATCAAATTCTAGAAAGATTATCCAAACATACACATTTTTGCTTTCTAGATAGTTACTCTGGTTTCTCTCAAATACCTGTGTCAGCAGAGGATCAAGAAAAGACCACTTTTACTTGCCCTTTCGGTACTTTTTCTTATAGACGTATGCCTTTTTGGTTTATGTAATGCACCTGCTACCTTTCAAAGATGCATTATGGCTATATTCTCTGACTTTTGTGAAAAGATTTGTGAGGTTTTCATGGATGATTTCTCCGTTTATGGGTCTTCCTTTGATGATTGCTTGAGCAACCTTGATCGAGTTTTGCAGAGATGTGAAGATACTAGTCTCATCTTGAATTGGGAGAAGTGCCACTTTATGTTCAATGAAGGCATTGTCTTGGGGCATAAAATTTCTGAAAGAGCTATTGAAGTTGATAAAGCTAAGGTTGATGCTATTGAAAAGATGCCATGTCCCAAGACCATTAAAGGAATGAGGAGTTTCCTTGGTCATGCCAGTTTTTATAGGAGGTTCATTAAGGACTTGTCTAAAATTTCTAGGCCTCTGACTAATCTATTGCAAAAAGATATTCCTTTTGTCTTCGATGATGATTGTGTAGAAGCATTTGAAGTACTTAAGAAAACTTTTATTTCTGCACCTATTGTTCAGCCACCTAATTGGAATTTACCCTTTGAAATTATGTGTGATGCTAGCGATTATGCTGTAGGTGCTGTTCTAGGACAAAGAGTTGATAAGAAACTAAATGTTATTCAATATGCTAGTAAAACTCTAGACACTGCCAGAGAAATTATGCTACTACTGAAAAAGAATTCTTAGCAGTTGTATTTGCTTGTGATAAGTTTAGACCTTATATTGTTGATTCTAAAGCAACTATTCACACTAATCATGCTGCTATTAAATATCTTATGGAAAAGAAAGATGCTAAACCTAGACTTATTAGATGGGTTCTCCTACTACAAGAATTTGATTTGCATATTATTGATAGAAATGGAACTGAGAACCCCGTTGCAGGCAACTTGTCTAGGTTAGAGAATGTTCTTGATGACCCACTACCTATTGATGATAGCTTTCCTGATGAACAATTAGCTATCATAAACACTTCTCGTACTGCTCCATGGTATGTTGATTATGCTAATTACGTTGTTGCTAAATTCATACCACCTAGTTTCACATACCAGCAAAAGAAAAAGTTCTTCTATGATTTAAGACATTACTTCTGGGATGACCCACACCTTTATAAAGAAGGAGTAGATGGTGTTATTAGATGTTGTGTACCTGAGCATGAACAGGAACAGATCCTATGCAAGTGTCACTCCGAGGCATACGGAGGACACCACGCTGGAGATAGAACTGCACATAAAGTATTGCAATCCGGTTTTTATTGGCCTACTCTCTTCAAAGATGCCCGTAAGTTTGTCTTGTCTTGTGATTAATGTCAAAGAATTGGTAATATTAATAGACGTCAAGAAATGCCTATGAATTTTTCTCTTGTTATTGACCACTTGATGTTTGAGGATTTGATTATATGGGACTGTTTCCTTCCTCTAATGGGTATACACATATTTTAGTTGTTGTTGATTACGTTACTAAGTGGGTAGAAGCTATTCCAACTAGTAGTGCTGATCATAACACCTCTATTAAGATGCTTAAAGAAGTTATTTTTCCGAGGTTTGGAGTTCCTAGATACTTAATGACTGATGATGGTTCACATTTTATTCATGGTGCTTTTCGTAAAATGCTTGCTAAGTATGATGTTAATCATAGAATTGCATCTCCATATCACCCACAGTCTAGTGGTCAAGTAGAATTGAGTAACAGAGAGCTAAAATTAATTTTCCAAAAGACTGTTAATAGATCTAGAAAGAATTGGTCCAAGAAACTTGATGATGCATTATGGGCTTATAGAACTGCATATAAGAATCCTATGGGTATGTCTCCGTATAAAATGGTTTATGGAAAAGCATGTCATTTACCTCTCGAACTAGTACATAAGGCATATTGGGCCATTAAAGAGGTGAATTATGATTTCAAACTTGTTGGTGGAGAAGAGGTTATTTGACATTAGCTCACTTGATGAATGGAGAACCCAAGCCTATGAGAATGCCAAGCTATTTAAGGAAAAAGTTAAAAGATCACATGAAAAAAGGATACAAAAGCGTTAGTTTAACGCAGGTGATTATGTTTTGCTTTTCAACTCTCCTTTAAGATTTTTTGTAGGAAAACTTCTCTCTAAATGGGAAGGCCCTTACGTTATTGAGGAGGTCTATCATTCTGGTGCCATAAAAATCAACAACTTCGAAGGCACGAATCCAAAGGTGGTGAACAGTCAAAGAATCAAACATTATATCTCAGGTAATCCAATAAATGTTGAAACTAATATTATTGAAACCGTAACCCCGGAAGAATACATAAGGGACACTTTCTAGAAGTTTCAGACTCCGAAAAGGAATAGGTATGTGGTACGGTAAGTAAACCGACTCCAATACAGTTCTAATAGCAATTTTTCTCCATTTTGGAATATTTAAGAAAATCGGAAAATAAGTAGTCCGGGAAGGACACGAGGCGTCCACGAGGGTGGAGGGCGCGCCCTACCCCCTGGGCGTGCCCCCTGCCTCGTGGGCACCTCGTGTGCTCTCCGGACTCCATTTTCTTGCTCGATACTTCTTTTGGTCGGTAAAAATTCATTATATAGTCTCCCGAAGGTTTTGACCACCGTATCACGCAAAAATCCTCTGTTTTTGTCTTGAGCTGTTTCTGCCGCAGATTAGAGCAATATGTCATCTCAGGATTCGGAGGGAGAAAGCTATGTGGCTGATTACCTAGCAGACCCTAAGGTCTACGGGGACTTGGAGCATCATGGCTGGACTACTTAAGAAGAAGAAGACTACGAGCCTAAAGGAAAGGAGGAGACAAGCTCAGATGAAGATGAGGCCCCATTACCTCAACTTGGGGATATGCATGTGGAGTTTAAAAAGTCAAGCCTCACTGATAGAGCAAAGAAACCAAAGATCGAGTTTATCCCTTTTCGTCTCTTGCCGGAAAAAACAGGGACTATGCAAAAGGATATTTAGCCTTGAGCAGGAGATCGATGATCGAAGGGAGGAAAATTCCATCCTCAAGCGCAAATTGAGGAAGAAGCCTGCATCATCAAGAACTCCATCATCATCACCACCTTCTTCACCAGCAAAGGAGACATAATCACATGGGTATGGGCACTCCCCTTGGCAACTGCCAAGCTTGGGGGAGGTGCCCCGGTATCGTATCACCATCACACTCCTATCTTTACTGTTTTTCTTAGTTCGATCCTTTTTGGTAATATCTTGATCTAGTAGAATAAAGTTTTGGTATGATTTAGTTTTGAGTTTTGCTTTATGACCCCTCTATGTAATCGAGTCAGTGAGCTATATATAATAAAGATTAGTGTTGAGTCAAGGGCTTTGCTATCTTATGAAGATCTTGAGGAAATAAAAGAACAAAAAGAAATAAAAGAGACCATATTGATTTTATGGATAGTAATGACTTCACATATAAAGAGTATGATGATTAAAAGTTGTTGAGAGTTGACAAACATAGTTTTGGTCATCATTGCAATTAATAGGAAGTAATAAAGAAAGAGAGGTTCTCACATATAAATATACTATCTTGGACATCTTTTATGATTGTGAGCACTTATTAATGTATGGCATGCTAAAGAGTTGATGTTGGACAAGGAAGACAACGTAATGGGTTATGTTTTTTCACCTCTTCGTTAAAGTATATTGTCATGGATCATCCAACATGTTGAGCTTGCCTTTCCCCCTCATGCTAGTCGAATTCCTTGCACCAAGTAGAGATACTACTTGTGCATCCAAATATCCTTAAACCCAGTTTTGCCATGAGAGTCCACCATATCTACCTATGTATTGAGTAAGATCCTTCAAGTAAGTTGTCATGTTGCATGCAATAAAAATTGCTTTCTAAATATGTATGACTTATTAGTGTGGAGAAAATAAGCTTTATGCGATCTTGTGATATGGAAGTAATAAAAGTGACGGACTGCATGATAAAAGTCCGTATCACAAGTGGCAATATAAAGTGATGTTCTTTTGCATTAAGATTTCGTGCATCCAACCATAAAAGCACATGACAACCTCTGCTTCCCTCTGCGAAGGGCCTATCTTTTACTTTCTATCTTACATTAAGAGTCATGGTGATCTTCACCTTTCCTTTTTATATTTTATCCTTTGGCAAGCACCTCGTGATGGAAAGATCCTGATATATATATATATATATATCCAATTGGATATAAGTTAGCATGAACTATTATTGTTGACATTACCCTTGAGGTAGAAGGTTGGGAGGCAACACAATAAGCCCCTATCTTTCTCTGTGTCCGATTAAAACACCATAACCATAAGTATTGCGTGAGTGTTAGCAATTGTGAAAGACTAAATGATGGTTGAGTATGTGGACTTGCTGAAAAGCTCTTATAATGACTCTTTCCGTTGTTATGATAAATTGCAATTGCTTCAATGACTGAGATTATAGTTTGTTAGTTTTCAATGAAGTTTCTGATTCGTACTTAACATTGTGGATAGATTATTATAAGAAATCATATGACAATATATATATATATATATATATATATATATATATATATATATATATATATATATATATGTTGTTGTTATAAGAATGATCATGATGCCCTCATGTCCGTATTTTATTTTATCGACACCTCTATCTGTAAACATGTGGACATATTTTTTGATATCGCCTTCCACTTGAGGACAAGCAAGGTCTAAGCTTGGGGGAGTTGATAGGTCCATTTTGCATCATGCTTTTATATCGATATTTATTGCATTATGGGCTGTTATTACACGTTATGTCACAATACTTATGGCTATTATCTCTTATTTTACAAGGTTTACATAAAGAGGGAGAATGCTGGCAGCTGGGATTCTGGGCTGGAAAAGGAGCAAATATTAGAGACCTATTCTGCATAGCTCCAAAAGTCTTGAAACTCCACAAAATAATTTTGGGAATTAATAAAAAATATTGAGCGGAAGAAGTACCAGAAGGGGCCCACACCCTGGCCACGAGGGTGGGGGGCGCGCCCTACCCCCTTGGGCATGCCTCCCTGCCTCGTGGGCCACCTGGCAGCCCTCCGATGCCCATCTTCTGCTATATGAAGTCTTTTACCCTGGAAAAAATCATAAGCAAGATTACGGGACGAAACTCCGCCGCCATGAGGCGGAACCTTGGCGGAACCAATCTAGGGCTCTGGTGGAGCTTTTCTGCCGGGGAAACTTCCCTCCGGGAGGGGGAAATCATCACCATCGTCATCACCAATGATCCTCTCATTGGGAGGGGGTCAATCTCCATCAACATCTTCACCAGCACCATCTCCTCTCAAACCCTAGTTCATCTCTTTACCAAAACCTCATATTGGTACCTATGGGTTGCTAGTAGTGTTGATTACTCCTTATAGTTGATGCTAGTTGGTTTATTCGGTGGAAGATCATTTGTTCAGATCCTTAATGCATATTAATACCCCTCTGATCATGAACATGAATATGCTTTGTGAGTAGTTATGTTTGTTCCTGAGGACATAGGTGAAGTCTTGCTATTAATAGTCATGTGAATTTGGTATTCGTTCGATATTTTGATGAGATGTATGTTGTCTTTCCTCTAGTGGTGTTATGTGAACGTCGACTACATGACACTTCACCATTATTTGGGCCTAGAGGAAGGCATTGGGAATTAATAAGTAGATGATGGGTTGCTAGAGTGACAGAAGCTTAAACCCTAGTTTATGCGTTGCTTCGTAAGGGGCTGATTTGGATCCACTTGTTTCATGCTATGGTTAGGTTTACCTTAATACTTCTTTTGTAGTTTCCGACTCTTGCAATAGTGGTTAATCATAAGTGGGATGCTTGTACAAGAAAGGGTAGTACCCAAGCACCGGTCCACCCACATATCAAATACTCAAAGTACGAACGCGAATCATATGAACGTGATGAAAACTAGCTTCACGATAATTCCCATGTGTCCTCGGGAGCGCCTTTCTCTATATAAGAATTTGTCCAGGTTGTCCTTTGCTACAAAAAGGATTGGGCCACCTTGCTGCACCTTATTTACTTCCATTGCTTGTTACCCGTTACAAATTATCTTATCACGAAACTATCTGTTACCTATAATTTAAGTGCTTGTAGAGAATACCTTACTGAAAACCGCTTGTCATTTCCTTCTGCTCCTCGTTGGGTGATGTCTACTACACAACCTTCTTCTTGTAGACGTTGTTGGGCCTCCAAGTGCAGAGGTTTGTAGGACAGTAGCAAATTTCCCTCAAGTGGATGACCTAAGGTTTATCAATCCGTGGGAGGCGTAGGATGAAGATGGTCTCTCTCAAACAACTCTGCAACCAAATAACAAAGAATCTCTTGTGTCCCCAACACACCCAATACAATGGTAAATTGTATAGGTGCACTAGTTCGGCGAAGAGATGGTGATACAAGTGCAATATGGATGGTAGATATGAGTACTTGTAATCTGAAAATATAAAAACAGCAAGGTAACAAGTGGTAAAAGTGAGCACAAACGGTATTGCAATGCTTCGAAACAAGGCCTAGGGTTCATACTTTCACTAGTGCAAGTTCTCCCAAACAATAATAACATAATTGGATCATATAACTATCCCTCAACACGCAACAAAGAGTCACTCCAAAGTCACTAATAGCAGAGAACAAACGAAGAGATTATGGTAGGGTACGAAACCACCTCAAAGTTATCCTTTCTGATCGATCTATTCAAGAGTCCATAGTAAAATAACATGAAGCTATTCTTTCCGTTCGATCTACCATAGAGTTCGTACTAGAATAACACCTTAAGACACAAATCAACCAAAACCCTAATGTCACCTAGATACTCCAATGTCACCTCAAGTATCTGTGGGCATGATTATACGATATGCATCACACAATCTCAGATTCATCTATTCAACCAACACAAAGTACTTCAAAGAGTGCCCCAAAGTTTCTATCGGAGAGTCAAGACGAAAACGTGTGCCAACCCCTATGCATAAGTTCATTGAACCCACAAGTTGATCACCAAAACATACATCAAGTAGATCACGTGAATATCCCATTGTCACCACAGATAAGCACGGCAAGACATACATCAAGTGTTTTCAAATCCTTAAAGACTCAATCCGACAAGACAACTTCAAGGGGGAAACTCAATTCATCACAAGAGAGTAGAGGGGGAGAAACATCATAAGATCCAACTATAATAACAAAGCTCGTGATACATCAAGATCGTACCACCTCAAGAACACGAGAGAGAGAGAGAGAGAGAGAGAGAGCAAACACATAGCTACCGGTACATACCCTCAGCCCAGAGGGTGAACTACTCCCTCCTCGTCATGGAGAGCGCCGGGATGATGAAGATGGCCACCGGTGAGGGATCCCCCCTCCGGCAAGGTGGTGGAACAGGGTCCCGATTGGTTTTTGGTGGCTACAGAGGCTTGCGGCGGCAGAACTCCTGATCTAGGTTATTTTCTAGAGGTTTCAGTATTTATAGGAATTTTTGGCATAGGTCTCGTGTCAGGGGGTTTTCAGGCTGTCCACGAGGCAGGGGGCGCACCCAGGGGCGTGGGCGCGCACCCCACCCTCGTGGGCAGCCCAGGACTATCTTGGCCCAACTCTTTCATTCCAGGGGCTTCTTTTGGTCCACAAAAAATTGTCAAAAATTGGCACGTCAATTGGACTCCGTTTGGTATTCCTTTTCTGTAAAACTCAAAAACAAGGAAAAAACAGAAACTGGCACTGGGCTCTAAGTTAATAGGTTAGTCCCAAAAAATGATATAAAAGTGTATAGTAAATCCCATAAACATCCAAAACAGGTAATATAAAAGCATGGAACAGTCAAAAATTATAGATATGTTGGAGACGTATGAAGCATCCCCAAGCTTAATTCCTGCTCGTCCTCGAGTAGGTAAATGATAAAAACAGAATTTTTGATGTGGAATGCTACCTAGCATATTTCTCAATGTAATTTTCTTTATTGTGGCATGAATGTTCAGATCCAAATGATTCAAGATAAAAGTTCATAATGACATAAAAACAATAATACTTCAGGCATACTAACAAAGCAATCATGTCTTCTCAAAATAACATGACTAAAGAAAGCTATCCCTACAAAATCATATAGTCTGGCTATGCTCTATATTCATCACACAAGGTATTTAATCATGCACAACCCCGATGACAAGCCAAGCAATTGTTTCATACTTTTATGTTCTCAAACTTTTTCAACTTACATGAGCATGAGCCATGGACATAGCACTATATGTGGAATAGAATGGTGGTTGTGGAGAAGACAAAAAAGGAGAAGATAGTCTCACACCAACTAGGCGTATCAACGGGCTATGGATATGCCCATTAATAGATATCAATGTGAGTGAGTAGGGATTGCCATGCAACGGATGCACTAGAGCTATAAGTGTATGAAAGCTCAATGTCGGTGTACTAGAGTAGGGGTACCCTAGTATCCCGAACTTGTGCACGGGCAGTCGTAGCACCCCGCGGCAAGGCTTGCTGGGCGACCGCCAAGGTCCTCCGTGGTTCCTTTGGAGCCATTGAAGAACAAAGTATCCAGGCCAAGGAGACGAGGCCCCGGCAAGAGGAGCTTGCCGGGAAGGCCAACCAAGGCATTTCAAGGAACTTGCCGTGATGCGCCACACGTCCCGGCAAGGCCCGGTGAGCGACAAGCTTCCGGACGCGACAAGACAACGACCGCGGCAAGGCGCTTGCCGCGGCAAGCGGCCACTCTGTGCCCACGCTCCAGCGCATCCACCAACGTGTTGCCCTGGGGCCTGCCCAGGCGCGCGTGGCAGGAGGCTGTGCAGCCAGCGGTGCGCGGTGGCATGCGACGCTGACAAGATCGCCATCGTGGCGAGCGATGGCGCCCCTAACGGTCCCTTTCTGCACTGTTTGGGCGATGCAGACGGGCATTTAATGCCTTTGTCCCCTGCCGTCAGGGTTAGGTAGGATGCACTGTACAGGTAGCTGTACCAACCACCTCTCTTTTTACGTTTTTACCCTTGTTTATGTTGCCACCTGTCGGTGACCCCTTGAGCATATAAAAGGAGGCCCATGCGCAACGTAGAGGGGGTGGGGTTCAGTTCGGAACCGGAAACACGCTCACGCTCGGTCTCGTTAGCAGCTCGTGTGCACTGTAGCACTCAGCACTCCCGAGCAAGAACACAATACAATCAAACAAGCAGCAGTAGGGGTGTTATCTCTCCGGAGAGCTCCGAAGCTAGGTAAACTGCTCGTGTGCTTCGCCTCGATCCGCTCTTCATGCGACCTCCGTCCCCCGCCGAACCGAAAGGGGCTCGGTCCGTCGGTCCCATAGGTGTTCGTGGATCAGTTTCCCCGACATCTTTGGCGCGCCAGGTAGGGGGCGTCGAGATTGTGTGAACTTGATCCGGCGTTCACACGAGCTAGATTTTCATCTTCTTCATCAACATGCCACCGAAGAAGAAGGCTTCGGAGGCAGTTGTTCCGTCCGCGTCGATCCCACCGCCACCGGAGCAAGCGGATGGTGGGGTAGACGCCGGAGGAAGAACGGACGTGGACGAGGAAGCTTACGGTGCTTCCAGGTCCGAGGACAAGGCTGCGCAAACCTCGGTGTCCGTACATCCGCCGCGCCCATCTCAGGAAGCGCAGGACCGACGGCGTCATGGTATTCGCAATACCATACATTTTTTGGACCAAGATCAAGCTGGTGGGTCTCGGGGTGCTCGAGACCAGCATGCACGCCAACATGCTGGCACGAGCGAGACACGGTCGCCTGGACGGGATACTGCTCCTTCTAACATAGTTAGAAGTCCGAGCACATCCCGCTCCTCGCACCGTTTGCCACTGCCGCCCACCACTCCAGCAAAAGCTTTGGCACGAGCTCAACTGCTCCTGGATTACCCTCCAACGGCGGACAAGACCGATCAATGGAGGGCCACCATTCAGAGTCTCATCGGCTTCGCCAACGGCTACACTCCACGGCAGCCGAGCACGTCGCTGCCGCGGCAGGGTTGCCAGGCGCGAGCCGATGGCGACAAAACCGGTGAGGGTGCAACCACCATGCACTCTCCACCCCGAAGGCCAAGATCGCCGACTCGCCGGGTCCACCTCGACAGCGACTCTACCGCATCGTCGGATCCACGAGCTCGTTGGCCACAAGCCTCATGGACAAGAGAGTGACCTTCATCTTCTCGCCCAGAAGGATGGAGAGCCCCTGCGCAAGTACATTCAGAGATTCAGCAACGTACAGCACAACATCCCAGATGTCCACCCTGCCGCGGTAATCAGCGCGTTCCATCAGAACGTGCGGAACCGCAGGACGCGGGAGGAGATGGCGATGTGCAAGATCAGAGACGTCAGTGAGCTATATGCCCTGGCCGACAAGTGTGCACGTGCTGAGGAAGGGAGGAGACTCCCCAGAGAGAATACAGGAACAGCAGGATCTGATAGCGAGGAGACTGCCCCGGCGAAGAAAAACCGGTGGCGGAACAACAGGAGGAAGAAGGGCAAAGAGGTGCTAGTCGTTGAGCAGTCCGGCAAGAAAGCCAAAGCTGGTAGCTCCGGCAAGGACATTGCCGCAGGCACCAACTACCAGGCTGAGACGGTCGCTGACAAGCAGAACAGCACCAACAAGCAGCACTGCAAGATCCACCGCACCAAAGGCCATGATCTCCAGAGCTGCAAGAAGATCGAGCAGCTTGTTGAGCAGCAGAAGGCTGAATACGAGCGACGCGACAAGGAGAAGGCCCAAGAAGGTGCTGGAGGATCCGGCAAGAAACGCCCCGGCAGGGGAGGACGCCGCGGCAAGGCCAAGCAGCGGCAAGGAGATAGACCTCCCCGCGGCCGCGACAAGGATGAAGATGACGACGACGACGAAGATATGGATGATGACGAGGCCGATGAGCAGGAGTTCCAGAAAGCCACAAAGGTCATGTGTGTTGATGGTGGTGCTTCTCTGCATACTTCACACCGCCAGCTCAAGCAATGGGTGTGGGAAGTCAATGCAGCAGAACCACCCGTCGAGTCACGCAAGCCTCTGAAATGGTCCAGCACGCATATCATCTTTGATATTGAGGACCACCCTGATTGCATAACTGCGGTCGGGTGCTTGCCGATGTTGGTTTCACGAACTATCCGCAACCTCAAGGTCACTAAGATGCTAGTTGACGGCGGGGCCGGCTTGAACCTGATCTCCTCCGCGGTACTCCAGAAACTCCAGATCCCTGACAGCGAGCTCGAAGAGACCGGTACATTCCAAGGAATCAATCCGGGAAGGAGCAAGCCGAAGGGAAAGATCACGTTGCCAGTAACATTTGGCAGCGAGTTGAACTTCAGGACTGAGAGGGTCACTTTTGACGTTGCTGACTTTCCATTGCCTTACAATGGGATACTCTGCCATCTAGCACTCGCCAAATTCATGGCAGCCTCTCACTATGCATACAACATGCTGAAGATGCCAGGCCCGATAAGTGTCATCTCTGTCCCTGGCGACAAGAAGGATGCTCTTATCTGCGCCGACAAGATCTACCGGGAAGCAGCAGCCGCAACAGATCGCAAATCACTTGCCGCTGAAGCTCCCGGGGGGAAGAAGAAGACCAAGTCCGGCAAGAGTTCTGATGCCCACTCCGGCAAGCGCACCTCTTCGGAGTGCTGCGCTACCATCGAGGACGCACCATCGAGCTCCACCGGCAAGTGTAAGAAGGCAATGGCAGCTCCACCTGAGACCAATAAGGTGTCCGCCAAGGAGGACGGCACTGGTGGTACTTTCACCATCAATGCCACTCTCGACCCTAAATAGGAAAGTGCGCTCGTTGCTTTCCTGCGGGCGAACGTCGACGTGTTTGCGTGGCAACCATCTGACATCCCCGGTGTTCCCAGGAAAGTAATTGAGCACCACCTGGCCGTTTGTCCTCATGCGCGGCCCGTCAAGCAGAAAGTCAGGAAGCAGGCAGTGGAGCGCCAAGAATTCATCGCAGAAGAAATCAAGAAATTGGAAGCAGCAGGCCTTGTCAGAGGAGTGCTCCATCCTATGTGGTTGGCCAATCCTATAGTCGTGCGCAAGGCTAACGGGAAATGGAGGCTTTGTATCGACTTTACAGATGTCAATAAAGCTTGTCCCAAAGACCCATTTCCCTTGCCGCACATCGACCAGATTGTCGACTCCACGGCCGGATGTGACTTGCTTTCATTTCTTGATGCTTACTCAGGATACCATCAGATCTTCATGGCAGAAGAGGATGAGGAGAAGACCGCATTCATCACCTCGTGTGGCACGTACTGTTTCGTACGGATGCCCTTCGGTTTAAAGAATGCTGGTTCAACATTTGCAAGGGTAGTCCATCATGCTTTTGAGCCGCAAATGCACAGAAATGTGGAAGCCTACGTGGATGACATAGTGGTCAAGAGCAAGGACAGGGCAACCCTGATTCAAGATTTAGACGAAACATTTGCAAATCTGCGCAAGATCAACCTCAAGCTGAACCCCGAGAAGTGTGTGTTTGGAGTTCCCTCCGGCAAGCTTCTCGGGTTCTTCATGTCTCAGCGGGGAATTGAAGCCAACCCCGACAAGATCAAGGCCATTGAGCAGATTGAAGCACCAAAGCGCGTCAAGGATGTACGAAGACTTGCCGGTTGCGTGGCTGCTCTCAGCAGGTTTATCTCAAGATCTGCTGAGCGCGCCCTGCCATTTTTAAAAATATTGAAAAAGGCAGGTCCAATGAAATGGACTCCGGAAGCGGAGGCTGCGCTGCAGGACTTAAAGAGATACCTGTCCTCCACTCCAACACTTGTCGCACCTAAGCCACAAGAGAAGTTGCTGTTATATATAGCGGCAACTAATCAAGTGGTTAGTGCTGCGTTAGTAGCGGAGAGGGAGGCGGATGATGAGCTAGCAACCACGGTAGATGCATCGAGCGACAAGGAGGGGCTTCGCCGGCAAGCTCTGGTCCCGACAAAGATGAATCTGCGCAGACACATGAGAAGATGCAGAAGAGAATGGTGCAGCGCCCAGTTTACTTTGTCAGTTCCCTTTTGCAGGGGGCTAGGTCAAGGTACTCTGGTGTGCAGAAATTGCTTTTCGGCCTTCTCATGGCCTCGAGAAAGCTGCGCCATTACTTCCAAGCACATGAGATCACTGTTGTCACTCGTTTTCCGCTGAAGAGGATACTGCAAAATCCAGAAGCGACAGGCAGGATTGTCGAGTGGGCACTGGAACTGTCAACTTTGGCCTCAAGTTTGAGAGCACTTCAACTATCCAAAGCAGAGCATTGGCAGAGTTCATAGCAGAGTGGACGCTAACACGAGATGAAGAAATTCCAGAAACAAGCATCCCCGTCAAGGAAGCGAGCAAAGAGTGGCTGATGTACTTTGATGGTGCCTTCTCGCTGCAAGGCGCCGGTGCGGGTGTGCTACTTGTCGCACCCACCGGAGAGCACCTCAAGTACGTAGTCCAGATGCACTTTCCCAAGGAGCAGGCAACGAACAATACTGCAGAGTATGAAGGCTTGCTTGCCGGCCTCAGGATCGCGGCAGACCTTGGGATTAAGAAGCTCATTGTCAGGGGTGACTCGCAGCTTGTCGTCCGCCAAGTGAACAAGAATTATTAGAGTCCGTTGATGGAAGCTTACGTTGATGAAGTGAGAAAGCTAGAAGAGCACTTTGACGGCCTACAGATGGAACATGTTCCAAGAGCTCAAAATGACATTGCTGATGGCCTGTCGAAGTGCGCCGCACTTAAATTACCTGTGGAACCAGGGATCTTTGTGCTCAAGCTGACTCAACCATCTATAACGCCATCAACTGGACACAGCAAGAAGAGGAAGTCGATTTCTGGTGACTATTTTCCGGCAGAGCTCCCTGAAGCCACCGCCAAGAAAGTCCCCAAGATCAACACCAAGGGTGCTAAGGAGCAGTCTGCTCCGGCAGGCCTTAGGGCTTGTTCCGTTGTAGCAGACGCTCCCGACAAGTTTTGCTCCGGCAAGCTTGTCGGGGAACATCAAGCTTCGGCTGAGCCGCAAGTTCTCGCTGTAGAAGCGGATGTTCCCGCAGCAGCAGATGTGCCTTTAGTCCTTGTTGTCGAGCCGCAAGCTCCAGCATGGGCACAGCAGATTGTCCATTTCCTTCAGACAGGAGAACTTCCCGAAGAGCAAGAAGAAGCGGAAAAGGTAGCCCGGCAGTCAAGTATGTACCAGTTTGTTGACAGCACACTATACAGAAGAAGACTCAACGGTGTGAAATTGAAGTGTATTCACCGGGAAGATGGACAAAAGCTGTTGGCAGAGACACATGGAGGCATATGTGGTCACCACATTGGCGCAAGAGCACTTGCCGGCAAACCTTTCCAGCAAGGTTTCTTTTGGCCGACAGCCCTCTAGGATGCAACTGCACAAGTAACCAAGTGTGAAGCGTGCCAGTTCCATTCCAAGCAGATACACCAGCCAGCTCAAGCTCTCCAGACGATCCCTTTATCCTGGCCATTTTCGGTCTGGGGACTCGATATCCTCGGCCCTTTTCCCCGAGCTGTCGGGGGCTTTGAGTACTTGTACGTAGCGATCGACAAGTTCACAAAGTGGCCGGAAGTGGAACCAGTGAGGAAGGTGACAGCACAGTCAGCAGTCAAGTTCTTCAGGTCGATTGTTTGCCATTTCGGGATCCCTAACAGGATCATCACCGACAACGGCACGCAATTCACGAGCCGCACCTTCATGTAGTACGTCCAAGATCTTGGCGCCAAGGTCTGCTTCGCTTCTGTTGCTCATCCGAGAAGCAACGGTCAAGCGGAGAGGGCAAATGCTGAAGTGTTGCGCGGGCTCAAGACCAGAACTTTTGACAGGTTGCGCAAGTGCGGAAGGAACTGGATTGAGGAGCTGCCGGTGGTTCTTTGGTCGATCAGGACGACGCCAAATCGAGCCACTGGCCAGACACCTTTCGCTCTAGTCTATGGAGCAGAGGCAGTCCTCCCCACGGAACTCGTATACAGGTCACCTCGAGTGCTCGCTTATGATGAGCTTGAGCAAGAGCAGCTGCGACAAGATGATGTGCTGCTCCTTGAGGAAGACCGTCTTCAGGCTGCTGTACGAGCTGCTTGATACCAGCAAGCGTTGCGCTGCTACCATAGCCGCAAAGTTAATGCCAGAAGTTTCGAGGAAGGCGACCTTGTTCTTCAGCGCGTTCAATCCGCCAAGAATTCCAACAAGTTGACGCCAAAGTGGGAAGGCCCTTATCGGGTGAAATGAGTCACTAGGCCCGGCGCTGTCCGCCTTGAGACTGAAGACGGCATTCTGGTGAGCAACTCCTGGAACATTGAGCATCTTCATAAGTTTTACCCGTAGGGCGCGGTTGCCGGAACCTGTTCTGGCAACCACATTTTGTACAAGTCTTGCCGATGTTGCATGTAATCCTTTGTACAAAGCCGGGCGCAGACCCCGTGCATAAGTAAAGCTCATGTGCTCCGCACATCTTGTCAATTTCATGCTTTCTTTTTAGAGAAGATAATGGTGTGGATCGGGCATGGTTCAAGGAAGTTTTGCCTTACCGGAAAGCAAGCAACAGAAAAACTAAGTTGCCAAAGTTTGAGCAATCAGTTTTGAATTTTTAAGTTATCTTCCTCGAATGACCGTACTTTGTATGGAAAACCTGTGCGCGGAGGAACCAACTCGTGGCTAGTTGCGCCCTTACTTTGTTTCGAGTCCGCTCAACAACGTAAGTGAGCTGCGACTAGTTGCGGCAAGGTTTCTTGTTGGAAGCGACACCGCCAGCAGGCTGCTGATGTCCCGCACTCAGTGCTCGCGGCTAAGGTGCCTGTGCCGACAAGTTCCCTAAAAGCGTAGGGTAAAAACATACAAAGGAAAGAGTCAAGTAAAGGAAATAACATAGCAATCACTACCCAAAATAGAGTTATATTACAAGATAGCTTGTCGCAGCTCTAACAGATTGTTTTTATAACATGACTAGCAGCGACAAGAGAAAGAGAAAACGAGCGGCCTAATCTACGCGGTCGCCCTCAACCCTCTTGATCTCGCTCACCTTGTCCACAATGGGTGCGACAAGGGCCTTGAGCGCTTCCAGATCGGCATCCGGCGGCAGGGACTTGAGGACGTTGGTGAAGTTGAGACCTGGATTGTGGAACGCCACCTTCATCAGCACCTTCTGGAGAACTCCCGCGCAGATCTTGCGCGACTCGTCGGCCAGCTGCTTTGGGATCTTCTCCCGGAGTCATTGGAGTGCCGTCGCCACGCCTTTGAAGAACAAGCTGAGCTTGGCACTGGGTTGGAGGTGCTCGTCGGAGGAGTACCCGAAATCCTCCATCCCTAGTTGCGCCAGCTCCCCGTCAATGGTGGCGGTAATATTCACTAGACCCTCGGTCCAGTGCTCAACAGTCTCCCTGAAGGCGTTCTGGGCGGCAACAGCATTCACCAGCAGCACCTCATCGGCCTTGATCTTCTCCGACAAGGTCACCTCCCGCTCCCTGGCGCCGTCCAGCGTCTGAGTCAACGTGGCCAGCTTCAGCTCGAGATCTGCGTTGGAGTCCTTGGCGGCGCTGAGCTCCTTGCTCCTCTCAGCGAGAAGGCCCTGCAGCTCACCATGAGCGGCAGCGTCCTTCTCGCGCTCATGCTTGAGCGCGGCAAGCTCCTCGCCGCTCGCCCTGAGATCGGTTTCCAGCTGCGCCACCTTCATCTCCAGCTCCTTCTTGGCGGCCTCGGCAGCTGCGGCAGCGTCCTTTGCTTCCTTGAGCGCCCCGCCAATTGCTTGCTCGCGCTCAGCAAGCTCCTCTTCGTGGCTGTCAAGGTTGACCTTGCGCTGCGCCAGCTCTCCTTCCTGCGCAAATAGACTTTCGGCGACAAGCCGTTGCTTCTCTTCGGCCTCAGCCTTCTCGAGGAGGAAGGCTTTCCGCTCCTCGAGAAGTTGCTCCCGCTCCTCCGCCAAGGACCGGAGAGCTTCCTGCCTGAGGCCCCGGAGCTCCTCCGCGCGCTTCTCAATGTTAACTCCCGCCCTCGCGACAAGCGCTTCTCGGGAGGCCGGCTTGGCTTGTCGGGCGTGCTAGAGCGATGGCAGCTTCCGCAGCAGCCGCTCCTCTTCAGGCTCGTCGCTGCTGCTGCTTGGCGCATCAACCAGACTCAGCCCAGCGGAGGCAAGCACCTCTCCGTCCAGGATTTCTCCTTCGACCGGAGCCCTGGAGCTTGACGCCCAGGGAAGCTTGATGAAGATACCATCGCCGGCCTTCAGGTCGGCGCCGGGCTATGGCTCTTCGGAGCCTGGCTCTGCAGCAGCAGCGGGGGGATCGGCGGTCGGCGTAGCGCCGGGCGCTCCTGCGGCCTCGGGGCCCTCAGTGCGATCGCCGGATCTCTCGCCAGCTTCGGCGGCCTCTTTGCCGGCGGGCTCATCAGCGCCGGCCTCTCCTTCGGTGGCGACGGTGTCGTCGGCACTGCCACGCGTGCCCTCCTCGCCGGCGTCCTCAGTCTCCATCGGCTCCGTGGCAGGTGGATCTGACGAACAGAAAAGGGAGAGAAGTCAAGCAAACATCCAGAAAGAAAATAAGAAGAAGATCCAAAGGGAAGTTTTTCAGGCATCAAGATTACCTGTGCTAGGATCTGCAGCCATGGTCTCAACCACCGGAGGATCGCTGGTACCATCCCTTGCCGGAGAACTATCCCTTGCCGGAGAGTTCTCCCTTTCCGGGGAACGCTCCCTTGCCGGGGAAGCCTCCCTTGGCGGTGTAGTCGAAGCAGATGGCACTTCGGGAGCAGCTTCCGGGCCCTCCTGGTGAGGCTGCTCTGCTCCTACACAAATCCAGCAGTTAAGATATCAGCAAAGAAAGAGCACCCATGAGCGCCTGTCAGCAAGAAGCAAACCATGTACTTACGCTAGGGGCTGCGCTGGGGGCTGTTTTGGGGAGTAGTTGCCGGGTCCGTCAAGGTGGTCTCGGACACACCCCCTGCTGACACGGTGGGATCATCTTCGATGACAATCACTGGGGCCTTGGCTCCCTTCGCCGCTCTCTGGTCCAGCGTCCTGAAAAGGAATGGGTTCAGATTGAAGCAAGTCAAATACAAGACAAGGAAACAAGATTGGAGAACTATAAGAACACCAAAAAAACTTACTCTTCTTCTTCCTCGTCAGAGCTGAGCGCGGAGAGATCGAAGTCCGGCTCCCCTCCGGTGCGGCGAGGCGGAGGAGTAGGTTCCCTTGCCCGCTTG
This sequence comes from Triticum dicoccoides, assembly GCF_002162155.2. NCBI lineage: Eukaryota > Viridiplantae > Streptophyta > Magnoliopsida > Poales > Poaceae > Triticum > Triticum dicoccoides. The sequence continues at coordinate 116,371,469 of NC_041381.1, forward strand.
GTAGGGGCAGTAGCGGTGGACCGGGAAGAACCCGCTCCAGTTGCCGCAGCAGCGTGAGGCGCTCCCGCGGCAGCAGCGTGAGCCCGGCAAGCCTGAGGCGAAGGATTCGGGTGACGACGATCTTCAGCCTATCGTCTTCCGGAGCCACACTTCTCCAATCGTTACCATGCACTATTGGGGCTTGGCGCACGGCGGTAAATGGCTGCGGGTTCTCCTCGATGATCCAGCACCACTCTGCTCTCCACTCCTCCCACTTGATGCGGAGCTCACCCTCCAGATATGCTTCCTTCTTGTCGACTCTCGAGATCCAAGCGATCCCGCTGGCAAGAAGCTCTCCTCTCTCAACCTGGGGCATGAAGAAGTGGCGAAAAAGGGCTACGTTGGGATGGACTCCGACAAAGTTTTCGCAGAGATGTGCGAAAACTGCCATGGTTAGAACGGTGTTGGGGGTGAAGTCAAGGAGGCGGAACCCGTAGGTGTTCATAATGTCGCAGAAGAATTCAGAAAAAGGCGGGCACAGCCCGCAGTAGAAGAACAGCGCGAAGAAGGGGTACCCATTTGGAGCCAGCTCCGAGGTGGCAGCCGGGAGTACCCTCGTGCGCGGATGCGCCCGCGTCTCCGTCGACCAGAAGAGGTAGTAGTACTCACTCAGCTCCTTCGCGGCAAGCTGAGGGGGAAGATGGCCCGCTCCTTTCGCAGCGCCGCGAGCCGCTGCGCCTCGACCGATTTCACGCCCTTCCCCTTGTCGGCCTTCGGAGCCATGGCGGAGGTGGTGGGGGAGATCGACGGCGTTGGTGGTGCTGGTGGCAATGGGGGGCGGAGCGCTGCTCTCTTTCAGCTTCGGGAAGAAGAGGGGAGCGGCGGAGATTTGTGAGAATGAAGAAACAACCGGCGAGATGGGCGAACTGCCCCTATTTCCTCTGCTTATAAAGAGGGAGCGGGCGGACGTTTCTCCCTTCCGAATAAAGAAACCACCCACGATCTCTCCCACGACGCCGCATTCGACACGTGCCGTTGGGGAGGGCGCGGTGGATACGGAGTAAGGTGCGGCGTAACCCAGGCCGCGTATGCCCGTGCCCTGTTTTGGGCCTGGCCCAACAGCGCTCGGCACCGTGTGTGGCCCGGGCCTGGGGGCTCCTGTCGGTGTACTAGAGTAGGGGTACCCTAGTATCCCGAACTTGTGCACGGGCACTCGCAGCACCCCGCGGCAAGGCTTGTCGGGCGACCGCCAAGGTCCTCCGTGGTTCCTTTGGAGCCATTCAAGAACAAAGTATCCAGGCCAAGGAGACGAGGCCCCGGCAAGAGGAGCTTGCCGGGAAGGCCAACCAAGGCATTTCAAGGAACTTGACGCGACGCGCCACGCGTCCCGGCAAGGCCCGGTGAGCGACAAGCTTCCGGACGCGACAAGACAACGACCGCGGCAAGGCGCTTGCCGCGGCAAGCGGCCACTCTGTGCCCACGCTCCAGCGCATCCACCAACGTGTCTCCCTGGGGCCTGCCCAGGCACGCGTGGCGGGAGGCTGTGCAGCCAGCGGTGCGCGGTGGCATGCGACGCTGACAAGATCGCCATCGTGGCGAGCGATGGCGCCCCTAACGGTCCCTTTCTGCACTGTTTGGGCGATGTAGATGGGCATTTAATGCCTTTGTCCCCTGCCGTCAGGGTTAGGTAGGATGCACTGTACAGGTAGCTGTACCAACCACCTCTCTTTTTACGTTTTTACCCTTGTTTACGTTGCCACCTGTCGGTGACCCCTTGAGCATATAAAAGGAGGCCCATGCGCAACGTAGAGGAGGTGGGGTTCAGTTCGGAACCAGAAACACGCTCACGCTCGGTCTCGTTAGCAGCTCATGTGCACTGTAGCACTCAGCGCTCCCGAGCAAGAACACAATACAATCAAACAAGCAGCAGTAGGAGTGTTATCTCTCCGGAGAGCTCCGAAGCTGGGTAAACTGCTCGTGTGCTTCGCCTCGATCCGCTCTTCGTGCGACCTCCGCCCCCCGCCGAACCGAAAGGGGCTCGGTCCGCCGGTCCCATAGGTGTTCGTGGATCAGTTTCCCCGACACTCAATAAAAGAAACTAAGTGGGTGTGCATCCAACTTGCTTGCTCACGAAGACCTAGGGCATTTTGAGGAGGCCATCATAGGAATATACAAGCCAAGTGCTATAATGAAAAATTCCCACTAGTATATGAAAGTGACAATATAGGAGACTCTCTATCATGAAGATCATGTTGCTACTTTGAAGCACAAGTGTGATAAAAGGATAGTAGCATTGTGCCTTCTCTTTTTTTCTCTCAATTGTTTTCTTTTTTTTTCTCTTTTTTATTTATTTATTTGGCCTTTCTCTTTTTTTTATTTGGCCTTTCTCTTCTTTTTTATAAAGTCCGAAGTCTCATCCCGACTTGTGGGGGAATCATAGTCTCCATCATCCTTTCCTCACTTGGGACAATGCTCTAATAATGAAGATCATCACACTTTTATTTACTTACAACTCAAGATTAGAACTTGACACTTAGAACAAAATATGACTCTATATGAATGCCTCCGGCGATGTACCGGGATATGCAATGAATCAAGAGTGACATGTATGGAAGAATTATGAAGGTGGCTTTGCCACAAATACGATGTCAACTACATGATCATGCAAAAGCAATATGACAATGATGGAGCGTGTCATAATAAAGGGAACGGTGGAAAGTTGCATGGCAAAATATCTCAGAATGGCTATGGAAATGCCATGATAGGTAGGTATGGTGGCTGTTTTGAGGAAGGTATATGGTGGGTGTATGGTACCTGCGAAAGTTGCACGACACAAGAGAGGCTAGCAATGGTGGAAGGGTGAGAGTGTGTATAATCCATGGACTCAACATTAGTCATAAAGAACTCATATGAGTATTTGTAATCTGAAAATATAAAAACAGAAAAGGTAACAAGTGGTAAAAGTGAGCACAAATGGTATTGCAATGTGTTGAAACAAGGCCTAGGGTTCATACTTTCACTAGTGCAAGTTCTCTCAACAATAATAACATGATTGGATCATATAAATATCCCTCAACACGCAACAAAGAGTCACTCCAAAGTCACTAATAGCGGAGAACAAACGAAGAGATTATGGTAGGGTACGAAACCACCTCAAAGTTATCCTTTCTGATCGATCTATTCAAGAGTCCGTAGTAAAATACCATGAAGGTATTCTTTCCGTTCGATCTACCATAGAGTTCGTACTAGAATAACACCTTAAGACACAAATCAACCAAAACCCTAATGTCACCTAGATACTCCAATACCACCTCAAGTATCCGTGGGCATGATTATAGGATATGCATCACACAATCTCAGATTCATCTATTCAACCAACACAAAGTACTTCAAAGAGTGCCCCAAAGTTTCTACCGGAGAGTCAAGAGGAAAACGTGTGCCAACCCCTATGCATAAGTTCATTGAACCCGCAAGTTGATCACCAAAACATACATCAAGTAGATCACGTGAATATCCCATTGTCACCACAGATAAGCACGGCAAGACATACATCAAGTGTTTTCAAATCCTTAAAGACTCAATCCGACAAGACAACTTCAAGGGGAAAACTCAATTCATCACAAGAGAGTAGAGGGGGAGAAACATCATAAGATCCAACTATAATAACAAAGCTCGTGATACATCAAGATCATATCACCTCAAGAACACGAGAGAGAGAGAGAGAGAGAGAGAGAGAGAGAGCAAACACATAGCTACTGGTACATACCCTCAGCCCCGAGGGTGAACTACTCCCTCCTCGTCATGGAGAGCGCCGGGATGATGAAGATGGCCACCGGTGAGGGATCCCCCCTCCGGCAGGGTGCCGGAACAGGGTCCCGATTGGTTTTTGGTGGCTATAGAGGCTTGCGGTGGCGGAACTCCTGATCTAGGTTATTTTCTAGAGGTTTCAATATTTATAGGAATTTTTGGAGTAGGTCTTATGTCAGGGGGTTTTCGGGTTGTCCACGAGGCAGGGGGCGCACCCAGGGGGGTGGGCGCACGCCCCACCCTCGTGGGCAGCCCAGGACTATCTTTGCCTAACTCTTTCATTCCAGGGGCTTCTTTTGGTCCACAAAAAATCTTCAAAAATTGGCACGTCAATTGGACTCCGTTTGGTATTCCTTTTCTGTAAAACTCAAAAACAAGGAAAAAACAGAAACTGGCACTGGGCTCTAAGTTAATAGGTTAGTCCCAAAAAATGATATAAAAGTGTATAGTAAATCCCATAAACATCCAAAACAGGTAATATAATAGCATGGAACAATCAAAAATTATAGATACGTTGGAGACGTATCAAGCATCCCCAAGCTTAATTCCTGCTCGTCCTCGAGTAGGTAAATGATAAAAACAGAATTTTTGATGTGGAATGCTACCTAGCATATTTCTCATTGTAATTTTCTTTATTGTGGCATGAATGTTCAGATCGAAATGATTCAAGATAAAAGTTCATAATGACATAAAAACAATAATACTTCAAGCATACTAACAAAGCAATCATGTCTTCTCAAAATAACATGGCTAAAGAAAGTTATCCCTACAAAATCATATAGTCTGGCTATGCTCTTCTTCATCACACAAGGTATTTAATCATGCACAACCCCGATGACAAACAAAGCAATTGTTTCATACTTTTATGTTCTCAAACTTTTTCAACTTACATGAGCGTGAGCCATGGACATAGCACTATATGTGGAATAGAATGGTGGTTGTGGAGAAGACAAAAAAGGAGAAGATAGTCTCACATCAACTAGGCGTATCAATGGGCTATGGAGATGCCCATTAATAGATATCAATGTGAGTGAGTAGGGATTGCCATGCAACGGATGCACTAGAGCTATAAGTGTATGAAAGCTCAACAAAAGAAACTAAGTGGGTGTGCATCCAACTTGCTTGCTCACGAAGACCTGGGGCATTTTGAGGAGGCCATCATTGGAATATACAAGCCAAGTTCTATAATGAAAAATTCCCACTAGTATATGAAAGTGACAACATAGGAGACTCTCTGTCATGAACATCATGGTGCTACTTTGAAGCACAAGTGTTGTAAAAGGATAGTAGCATTGTGCCTTCTCTCTTTTTCTCTCATTTTTTCTTTTTTTTCTTTTTCTCTTTTTTTATTTATTTATTTGGCCTTTCTTTTTTTTTGGCCTTTCTCTTCTTTTTTATAAAGTCTGAAGTCTCATCCCGACTTGTGGGGGAATCATAGTCTCCATCATCCTTTCCTCACTTGGGACAATGCTCTAATAATGAAGATCATCACACTTTTATTTACTTACAACTCAAGATTACAACTCGACACTTAGAACAAAATATGACTCTATATGAATGCCTCCGGCTACGTATCGGGATATGCAATGAATCAAGAGTGACACGTATGGAAGAATTATGAAGATGGCTTTGCCACAAATACGATGTCAACTACATGATCATGCAAAAGCAATATGACAATGATGGTGCGTGTCATAATAAACAGAGCAGTGGAAAGTTGCATGGCAATATATCTCAGAATGGCTATGGAAATACCGTGATAGGTAGGTATGGTGGCTGTTTTGAGGAAGGTATATGGTGGGTGTATGGTACCGGCGAAAGTTGCGCGGCACAAGAGAGGCTAGCAATGGTGGAAGGGTGAGAGTGCGTATAATCCATGGACTCAACATTAGTCATAAAGAACTCATATGAGTATTTGTAATCTGAAAATATAAAAACAGAAAAGGTAACAAGTGGTAAAATTGAGCACAAACGGTATTGCAATGCGTTGAAACAAGGCCTAGGGTTCATACTTTCACTAGTGCAAGTTCTCTCAACAATAATAACATAATTGGATCATATAAGTATCACTAAACATGCAACAAAGAGTCACTCCAAAGTCACTAATAGCGGAGAACAAACAAAGAGATTATGGTAGGGTACGAAACCACCTCAAAGTTATCCTTTCTGATCGATCTATTCAAGAGTCCGTAGTAAAATAACACAAACTATTCTTTCCGTTTGATCTATCATAGAGTTCGTACTAGAATAACACCTTAAGACACAAATCAACCAAAACCCTAATGTCACCTAGATACTCCAATGTGACCTCAAGTATCCGTGGGCATGATTATACGATTTGCATCATACAATCTCAGATTCATCTATTCAACCAACACAAAGTACTTCAAAGAGTGCCCCAAAGTTTCTACCTGAGAGTCAGACGAAAATGTGTGCCAACCCCTATGCATAAGTTCATTTGACCCGCAAGTTGATCACCAAAACATACATCAAGTAGATCACGTGAATATTCCATTGTCACCACAGATAAGCAGGGCAAGACATACATCAAGTGTTCTCAAATCCTTAAAGACTCAATCCGACAAGACAACATAAAGGGGAAAAGTCAATTCATCACAAGAGAGTAGAGGGGGAGAAACATCGTAAGATCCAACTATAATAGCAAAGCTCGCGCTACATCAAGATCGTATCACCTCAAGAATGTGTGAGAGAGAGAGAGATCAAACACATAGCTACTGGTACATACCCTAAGCCTCGTGTGTGAACTACTCCCTCCTTGTCATGGAGAGCGCCGGGATGACGAAGATGGCCACTGGTGAGGGATCCGCCCCTCCGGCAGGGTGCCGGAACAGGGTCCCGATTGGTTTTTGGTGGCTACAAAGGCTTGCGGCGGCGGAACTCCCAATCTAGGTTATTTTCTGGAGATTTCAGTATTTATAGGAATTTTTGGCATAGGTCCCATGTCAGGGGGGTTTCTGAGCTGTCCACGAGGCAGGGGGCGCTCTTAGGGGGGTGGGCGCGCGCCCCGGCCTCGTGGGCAGCCCGGGACTCTCCTAGCCCAACTCTTTCATTCCAGGGGCTTCTTTTGGTCCACAAAAAATCGTCAAAAATTGGCACATCAATTGGACTCCGTTTGGTATTCCTTTTCTGTAAAACTCAGAAACAAGGAAAAAACACAAACTGGCACTGGGCTCTAGGTTAATAGGTTAGTCCCAAAAAATAATATAAAAGTGTATAGTAAAGCCCATAAACATCCAAAACAGGTAATATATTAGCATGGAACAATCAAAAATTATAGATACGTTGAAGACGTTTCATTGGGTTCGACACTCTTACTTATCGAAAGGACTACGATAAATCCCCTACACTTGTGGGTCATCAACGCTCTAGATGCCTTCTAGTTATTTTGTTTTTGCCGTGTGTTTTATTTGGTTTGTTGCATTTCATCATGTCATCATGAGGTTTGCATCTGCATGTTTTCATAAAACTCCTAGTCCGTTCATAGTTGTTGCGTTTCTCCGTTGTCATCATTGGCCGTTCCAAGACCAACCACACACTTGCACGCATTGGTCTTATCTCCCTGCACATGCACAGACCCCTCGCAACCTAGTCCGAAACTACCCCGGACCCGAACCAAGCACTCGTGACGGATTGGTCCGGAACTCCGGATCATCCCCAAACATCCCTAAAACATCTTCAGTTCATTGTTTGAACTCCCTACTCTATTTATCTTGGACCGTATGATTAGAATCGGAGGGACCAAATGGCACCTAATCAAATCCACTTGCTATATAAACGGTCCAACCCTAATTTTTAGGAGATCTGTCTCATCCTCCTCATTGCAGCCGCCACTCCTCTTCCACATCCGGATCCCACCTGCCCAAACCACCGCTGCCATCTTCCCCTTGTTTTCACCGCGACCCAATCAGCACTGTAGCCTGCTCCTCTCCCGATCCTTCCAGCGATCCACCTCGCGAGCAGTGCTCGTCCGCCGTGCCTCCAGCTCCTCCCGAGCAAGGGCCTCGCGCTCCAGGAGCCCCTGCATCCTCTTGTTCCAGAAGGAGAGAAGCCTTCCCGAGCTTCTCCTCAACCCCGCTAGCGTCGATCTCCACCACCGCTGCCCTGATCCGGTCGCTCTGCCGGCCTGATCCCTCTTGCCTTCGCCGTCTCTTGCTGCTCCCGAGCACCGCCGGTCACCTTCACCTCAACTACCAGGCTGCCCCTCTGCTCCCCTCTGCCCTTCCCTTTTTCCTCTCCTTCTCCCTCTCGTCTCACGATCTCTCTCTCTCTCTCTCACACCTTCACAGGAGCCCGACGCCATGAACTCTATCGCGCCTCCGCCCGACCTCGCGCTCCACCACAGTCGTTGCTTCCAGCCCCGCCTCGGATCTGACTAGGAATGGATGGGAGCATGTTCCACCGCCCGTTCCTGGCCTCCTCGCGCTCAGCCGCCAACCAGCAGGTCCTAGCGTCGCCCTCCTTCTGTGCCTCCTCTGCCTTTTGTTCTCGACCCCCTCTCTCCCAACTCCCTGTCTGTCTTCCACTCTTCCCATAGGAATCATGTGGCGCCCTTGGAGTTCGCCGTCGGCAGCCACCTTTGCCGGACCATGTCCCCTAGTTCCACCTTCCCGCGCTCGGTCATATCCCCGATGCCGGCCAGTTCCCTCTGCAACCGAGCAACAGCTCGAGGCCGAGCACAACGCCTTGGCATTTCCTATTTGGCGCTGCAGGCGCCCGTTACAGGCAAATTTTACTAACGGGCGCTTGCAGCGCAACGCACTGGGCTGGCCCGTTACTGTGTATGTTACATACGCAAAAAAAGCAAACGAGCCAGCTGGGAATCGAACCGGCGACCTCACTCGTCGAGGATCATTCGTGTAACCACCGCGCCAAGGTAGACAAGCTGCCAAGATTCACTCTTCTTGTATTTTATTCTTTCTTCCCTTTCTTCTTTTTTCTTTTTCCATTTTAGTTCTCTGTTTTTTCTTTTTTTTTTCTTCTTCTAGGTTTCCTCCCTCATCTATTTTCGTTTTTTCTTATCTCAAATGCGTAAACTTTTCCACATAGCTGCTGTTGTTTTTCGTATTTCATGAAATTTTGTTTTCAAAATCAATGAACTTTTTTTAGTGAACTATTTTAAAATTTGATGGTTTTTCCAAACTCGATGAACTTTTTTTTTCAAATTCGATGAACTTTCTTCAGATGTAATGAACTTTTTAAAAAATTGATGAACTTTTTTCCAATTCCATGAACTTTTTTTCCAATTAGATAAATTTATTTAGAATTCCATGAAATTTTTCCAAATTCGATGAACTTTCTTCAAATTTGATGAACCTTTAAAAAAATTGATGAACTTTTTTTAAAATTATATGAACTTATTTTAAAATTCCATGAACTTTGTTTTTCAAATTTTATGAACTTTCTTCAAATTTGATGAACCTTTTTAAAAATTGATGAACTTTTTTAAAATTCAATGAATTTTTTTCAAATTTGATGAACTTATTTTAAAATTGGATGAACTTTTTTCTGTTTTGTGAACTGTTTTCAAAATGGTGATTTTTCTAATAAAAATGATGAACTTTTTTCAGTTTTTTGTGAACTCTTTTTTTGCATTGATGAACTTTTTTAAAAATCATTAAACTTTTGTTTAATAGGGCAACGTTTTTCTTCATCTTCACGTACTTTTTTTCGAAATCTGTGATGTATGAGCGGCTTTGATAGTTTTTAATCCATGAGGGCTGAATTTCATCACTTGCGACCACTTGCCCTAGTGGTTAGCTGAAGGCCTGCAGGTAGTCTAGGTCGAGAGTTCGATACGCTGCGGAAGCATAATGTTTTCATTATTTTCGTGCATTTTTCTACCATTTTTGTGGCAGTTCTCGGGAATGGGCCTGCTTCAGAAACAGTCCAACCAACGAACATGCAGGCGCCAACTAGCCTAATCAGCGCTGAAGGCGCTAACTAGGGGTTCAACAACGCCTTCAGCAGCGAGCACCTGCGCCCTAGGCTACCTTTGTCCAGAGCCTGATCCGGCCCTCCAAGGCCCAGCCATCACCAGCCCAACCACCCTCAGCCGGCCTCGTCCCGATCTCAAGGCCCAAATCTGCCGGCCCGTTTGGCCCATGGTGAGCCGCCCCCACCTATCCATCGCACTAGGTGCAATATTCTATTCCACGCCCATGCTCCTATTCCAGATTCGGCCCGTGAAGTGTTTTTTTAGGTTCTGCAAATTTGTCCAATTATCCAGAGAATTACAGTTTTACACAAAAACCCTCAAGTTCATGCATTTAATAACTCACAAACGGTGCATTGGTTTAAAACAAACTATACATGTAAAATGCTTAGAATTTCATCTAGATTCACAATATGCCACTTTCATTCACTAGTAAATGCACACGTGCGACGCACGTGTTTTCTTGTTTAGTATAATATGATCATTAACATGGGTGACCAAAATTCAAGCAATGCATATGACATTAATAATGAATGAAGCTTAACTGCTGAACATATGCATTGAAATCACCGATCGAAGAGTTATCTAAACTCCGTTAAGAAGCTTGATTTGGCTTTAGCTTGCTTAATCAAGTGTATAAGGGGCTCCTTTTAGATTTTATCCTGTTTAGAAACAGTGGCAAACAGAGGTAAGTGAAACCGTTTATCAGCCGCCCCAAACATATCCCTCGAAAACAGTTAGCACACTGATTGGATGCACATTAATCTATATATATCATATATGCCAAAACAAATAGCTCACTGAATCAGTCTATCAAATCTGAAGCAACATGTCACTAAAAAAGTAAGGTGAACGAAAGAAAGGAAAGATGAGAGACCTTCAGGCCGACAGCTGCGTGTAGTGCGGGATGACGGGGAGATGTGAACTGATGGCTGTTTAGGAGGCGTCCTCGTTGACTGGCCATGCTGCTTAGGCGGTATCCCTGATGGCCCGATGTGTAGGAGGTGGCATTCCAAGCGGCCCCTCAGGCGGTGTAGGCGGCGGCATCCAGGCCGGCCGGCCAGGCGGTATAGGAGGCGGCGGCGGCGGTCGAGGCCAGGCGAGGCGATGGGTTGAGGCGGCATGGGTTGGGGCGGCACGGAGATGTTACTAGTGGCGTCCTTGAAGGTGCGGCTGGTCGAGGCGATGGAGGCAACGTTGTTGGCTGCGACCATGCGAGGCTATGGTGGAGGCGGCGTCCTTGATGGTGTGGCGGGTGGAGGCGATGAGGGTGGCGTCCTGAAGGTGCGGCAGCTTGAGGCGATTGGGGCGACGCGAGGCGGAGTTGGCGGTTCGCTGTTAGTTTCCTTTGGTGTGAAAGGAAGGGGTTGTGGGGAAGGAAATCAGGGAAGGGGCGTGGGAAAGGAAGGGATTGAATAGCGCTAAACATGTTTAGTCGCTCACTATTAGGGCAATAATGACTGTTGGATTAACGTGAACGGATGGTTGAGATCTGTTGGATCTGCTTCTTTGGGTCTTTTTATATTGGTATAGATGTTAAAAATGTTTAAAATGTTGTTTGCATTTAATTTGCTAAATGTCATGTTAAAATGGTTTAATTCATAACTAGTTAACCATAGCTCCGAATTAAATAAACTTCATATGCATGTGGGATTTACCGGAATTTTTGTTTCTTGTTTCCGGCCTCATTTAAACTTGCCAAAATAGGTAGTTTAATTATGCTTCACCTACTGCCATGTTTAACAACATTTAATATTGTTGTGCACACAAACAAGAACGAACTAAATAATTAAATGTGGTGTTTCGTCAATATGCAACTCGTTGCATCTTGAGCTCCACTTAATTTGTAGCATTGTTTGTTGCACTTTGCCATGCCATGTCTCATTAAACCGGACATGCATCATACTTGGTTGTGTATCATGTCATGTTTATGCTTGTATGTTTACCATGTTTTGTTTCTTTCCGGTGTTGCTTCTTTTCTAGTTCCGGTAACGTTGCGATTGTGAGGATTGGTTAGACTACTCCCGTTCATTTACTTCATGGACTCGTTCTTCTTCTTAGCAGGATATCAGGCAAGATGACCGTTACCCTGGATACCACTACTGTCTTTGCTTTTCTAGTTGTCTCGATGCTCTCGTTGTGTTGCGTTACCCACCACTTGTTTATCAAGCCTCCCAATATGCCATGAAACACCCTCTATCTGTTTCTCCATCCCAGCAAATAGTTGTTTGGCTATGTTACTGCTTGCTCAGCCCCTCTTAATGCATTGATAGTTGCAGGTGTAGTTACAGGTTGTTCCATGTAGGAACATGGATATCTTGGGATATCACAATATCTCTTATTTAATTAATGCACATATATACTTGGTAAAGGGTGGAAGGCTCGGCCTTTTGCCTAGTGTTTTGTTCCACTCTTGCCACCCTAGTTTCCGTAATACCGGTGTTATGTTCCTCGATGTTGCGTTCTTAACACGGTCGAGGTTTATGGGCCCCCCTTGACAGTTCTCTTTGAATAAAACTCTTCCAGCAAGGCCCAACATTGGTTTTACCGTCTGCCTAATAACAACTAAAACTTGCATCGGGACCGGCTAGCACCCGAGGAATCTTAATCAACAACCCGAGCCAGTGCTCCTCATTGGTGTTGGTCCAAAACAGAGCCACTTGCGGTGCCACCCCTTCACCTGGGGTTTTCGGTTGCCGTACATAGTGTTCATCCGATCATGGCCTGAGACGATATACGCGCGGCTACTATCAGGGTGTCGGCACATTGGGAGGTCTTGCTGGTTTTGTGTTACCATTGTAGAAATGTGTTGTGCACCGGGATCCCGAGTTTGATCGGGTTGTCCCGTGATGGAGGATTGTTTCCGTGGATCGTGAGCTTGTCGTGGTCTAAGTTGGGACACCGTTGCAGGGTTTAAACTTTCGAGAGCCGTGCCCGCGGTTATGTGGCAGATGGGAGTTTTTAATATCTGGTTGTAGAGAACTTGACACCAGATCCGAATTAAAATACACCAACCGTGTGTGTAACCGTGACTGTCTCTTTTCGAGCAAGTTCGGTAAGAGAACACGGTTGGGTTATGCTTGAACGTAAGTAGTTCAGGATCACTTCTTGGTCATACTAGTTGGCGACCACTTGCGTAGTTTCTCATCTTATTCTTGTACTAGTAAGTTAACCATCATACAATGCTTAGTCGCTTGCTGCAACCTCACCACTTATCCATTCCGTACCCATTAAGCTTTGCTAGTCTTTATACCCATGGTAATGGCATTGCTTAGTCCTCGTGGCTCACATATTACTATAACAACAGTTGCAGGTACAGGTAATGCGATGATCTGACGTGAGTGCGATGCTTGCTTGTTTGGAGTTCTTCTTCTGCTTCTTCTTTGATCAAGGGATATAGGTTCCAGGTCGGGAGCCTAGGATTACCAGGGTGGATGTCGTTCTTCTTTTTCGTCTGATTTCATCCATAGTTGGATCCTGCTCTTCTGTACGATGATTGTTATGTATTTATGTATTGTTGTATTAATGGTGTAGCTTGTGGCGAGTTGATACGTCTCCAACGTATCTATAATTTTTATTGTTCCATGCTATTATATTACCTGTTTTGGATGTTTATGGGCTTTACTTTACACTTTTATATCATTTTTGGGACTAACCTATTAACCGGAGGCCCAGCCCAAATTGTTGTTTTCTTGCCTATTTCAGTGTTTTGAAGAAAAGGAATATCAAACGGAGTCCAAACGGAATGAAACCTTCGGGAGAGTTGTTTTTGGAACGGAAGCAATCCAGGAGACTTGAAGTAGACGCCAGGAAGCTTCGAGGAAGCCACGACGCAGGGAGGCGCGCCCTACCCCCCTGGGCGTGCCCCCCACCCTCGTGGGCCCCTTGTGGCTCCCCTAACTGGCTTCTTTCGCCTATATGTCCATATACCCTAAAAACATCGAGGAGCACAATAGATCGGGAGTTCCTCCGCCGCAAGCCTCTGTAGCCACCAAAAACCAATCAGGGATCTGTTCCGGCACCCTGCCGAAGGGGGGATCCCGCACCGGTGGCCATCTTCATCATCCCGGTGCTCTCCATGATGAGGAGGGAGTAGTTCACCCTCAGGGCTGAGGGTATGTACCAGTAGATATGTGTTTGATCTCTCTCTCTCTCGTGTTCTTGATTTGGCACGATCTTGATGTATCGCGAGCTTTGCTATTATAGTTGGATCTTATGATGTTTCTCCCCCTCTACTCTCTTGTAATGGATTGAGTTTTCCCTTTGAAGTTATCTTATCAGATTAAGTCTTTAAGGATTTGAGAACACTTGATGTATGTCTTGCATGGGATACCCGTGGTGACATTGGGGTATTATATTGATTCACTTGATGTATGTTTTGGTGATCAACTTGCGGGTTCAGTGACCTTGTGAACTTATGCATAGGGGTTGGCACACGTTTTCATCTTGACTCTCCGGTAGGAACTTTGGGGCACTCTTTGAAGTTCTATGTGTTGGTTGAATAGATGAATCTGAGATTGTGTGATGCATATCATATAATTGTACCCACGGATACTTGAGGTGACATTGGAGTATCTAGGTGATATTAGGGTTTTGGTTGATTTGTGTCTTAAGGTGTTATTCTAGTACGAACTCTATGATAGATCGAACGGAAAGAATAGCTTCGTGTTATTTTACTACTGACTCTTGAATAGATCGATTAGAAAGAATAACTTTGAGGTGGTTTCGTACCCTACAATAATCTCTTCGTTTCTTCTCTGCTATTAGTGACTTTGGAGTGACTCTTTCTTGCATGTTGAGGGATAGTTATATGATCCAGTTATGTTATTATTGTTGAGAGAACTTGCACTAGTGAAAGTATGAACCCTAGGCCTTGTTTCGAAGCATTGCAATACCGTTTTCACTCACTTTTATCATTAGTTACCTGGCTGTTTTTATAATTTCAGATTACAAAAACCTATATCTACCATCCATATTGCACTTGTATCACCATCTCTTCGCTGAACTAGTGCACCTATACAATTCACCATTGTATTGGGTGTGTTGGGGACACAGGAGACTCTTTGTTATTTGGTTGCATGGTTGTTTGAGAGAGACCATCTTCATCCTATGCCTCCCACGGATTCATAAACCTTAGGTCATCCACTTGAGGGAAATTTGCTACTGTCCTGCAAACCTCTGCACTTGGAAGCCCAACAACGTCTACAAGAAGAAGGTTGTGTAGTAGACATCAAGCTCTTTTCTGGCATCGTTGCCGGGGAGGTGAGTGCTTGAAGGTATATCTTTAGATCTTGCAATCGAATCTTTTAGTTTCTTGTTTTATCACTAGTTTAGTTTATAAAAGAAAACTACAAAAAAATGGAATTGAGTTTTCCTTATAGGCTTAATCTTTTTAATATCTTTCGTGAGAATGATGGAAAGGAAAATTGTGCTCAAGTGCTAGAAGAAGAAATCTATAAAATGTTTGGCACTAAATCTTTGAATGAGGAGCATGAGTGCAATGTTGTTAGTATGAACTCTTTGAATATCCATGGTACTAATGATGATTGCACTAGTCATGATGAAAATGTCCCTTATAAGCATGTCAACTTTTGTGGAGTGCATAGAGTTCGCAAGTACACACCAAATAGGGAAGATAGATTTTGCAAGAGTCATAAGTATCTAGAAACTAAACGGTTGCAAGAGAGGCTAGATGTTTGTGCTGAAAATTTAAAATTTCTTAGCCATACTTGTGAACTTTGCAATGAACATGGTCATTTAAATCTCCAATGCAAATTGTTTCATGATCGAATCATGTCCAAAAATTGTGATGACTTGGTTTCCCTTGCACATCATAATGAACTTAGTTTGCTTTTGGGTTATGAAGAAATGAAACATTTAACTAAGCATATTCCAGAATATAACCTTGAGAAATTCCTTGATATTGATCTAGAGGAAATTTATATGTATTGGGCGGTGAATTGCATTGAAAATCCTTATATTGCCAATTACATAAAGCAAATAAAACAAATAGAAGATGATGAGAATACTAATGAAAGGGAAGAGACTTCCCAATATCCTCCTATTATTTCTTATGATGAATCAGGTAACGAGGAGGAGCTTTCTATTCAACCAATCTCATTAATAAGGAGCGCAAAAAAGAGAGTTAAACCCACACATGATGTGAAGAAGAAAAAGAAAAGATGGAGAAGCAAAGGTAGAAAGGTATCCCTCTCAAATGATGTTGCTCCTATTACTCATTGTTGATGATAATTGCTATACTATTGGTGCTATCCATACTATTAATGATGAGAGTGATTATGCTTATGATATGAAAAGGCCAAGCTTGGGGATGCTATGTTTGATGAGAATGACGTGTTTGAGAATATATTTGCTGCAATTAATGTTTGTCCTAAGCTTGGGGATGCTATGTTTAATGAAGATGATATTTTTAGCCTCCCAAGTTTTGATATGCAAATTTATTATGATGATAGCATGCCTCCTATTTATGATGGTTATATTGATGAAAGTGGGTTTGGAAGAGTGTCAACTTTAGGAAGTAATGATCCCACTATTTTGGAGGGTGTTGAATCTTATAATATTTATGAAAACAGGGCATACGTTCGGGCCAGATAAGCCCATTAGTCCCGGTTCGGTCACGAACCGGTACCCATGGGCCCATTGCTCACAGTTCGTGAGGCCAGGAGCCTGCTGGGCCTCGTGGGGGCATTAGTCCCGGTTCATCTGGGCCCTTTGGTCCCGTTTGGTGGGACGAACCGGGACCAATGGTCCTCACTCCTGGCCCACCACCATTGGACCCGGTTCGTGGCATGAACCGGGACAAAAGGGTGACCTTTAGTCCCGGTTCATGCCATGAACCGGGACAAATGAGTTGCATATATATACCCCTCGCCCGCGAGCAGAGCACTCCCACTGCTCTGTTTTTCCTGGCCGGCGAGGGAAGAGATTTGTGGTGCTCTAGCTCACCTTTTATGCACACGAGGTGTTCGATGGAATGCCTGATCCACACTACTTAAGCTTTCTCCTCTCCAAGCTCGACCTCCAAGCTCCATTTTCCTCAATATTTGTCTAGGTTTAGCGGTCTGTCACGTCCCATCCCCGTCTTCACCGCCGTCGATCGCCCGCGTTGATCTCGTCACCGGCACCACCTTGGTGAGCCTCTTGTTCTTATCTTCTTTCTAAAAGGAAAAAAATCTTACTTGTATGTTTATATAGATACTTGTATAATTTTCTTACTTTTATTATTGCTTCTTATTATTTAGTGTGATGGTTTGGTATCCTCCCCCGTCGGCCCTCGTCATGTCTATGATTCGAATGTGGTATATATTATCTTTATAACTATTTGTTTCATTTATTGTTTGTGACAATTATGCCGACCAACGTGACATAGATTTTATTTATCTAGGAGGTATGTGAACTGGAAATTCCAACCGACCCTATAGTTGAGAGTTTAAAATTAGTTGAAGAAGAAAACAATTTCTTGGAGGAAAAACTAAAAAATTGAGTAGCAGAAGATGATATTGGAGTTGCATGTTGCAGATGTCGTCGATGATCACAAGATCAAGATGGATGCAATGCGCTTGAAGATTAGAAAGATTAGAAAATATGCCATTCATACCGAGGCTTGGTATCATTTTGCCTTTTGGATCAATTGTTACCTTGATTGCGATTATGATCGCATTTGTTTTGGCATTGAAATGTTTTACATAGTTTCAATGTATGGTTTAATTAATTAGATGCTCTGGAGGGCTATATGTTGTTAGATGAGAACTATGTATGTACTTTGGTTTTAATGTGATGATGAACTTCTATTAATTTGGTCACTTAATTATCTATTCATGATGTTCTGTAATGGTTTTTGACACACTTAATTATATATAATGCACACAGATGAACCGACAATGGATGTATGGTGACAAACACACCTCCGAGTACATTAAGGGCGTGCATGATTTTATCGAAGTGGCTGAGGCAAAAAAAGCAGAATGGTTTTATGTGTTGTCCATGCCCTATATGTGGGAATACGAAGTCTTACTCTGACTCGAAAATCATTCACACCCATCTGCTTTATAAGGGTTTCATGCCACACTATAATGTTTGGACCAAGCACGGAAAAATAGGGGTTATGATGGAAGACAGCAAAGAAGAAGAGGGCGATGAGAACTATGTGCCCCTCGAATACGGTGATGCTGCAACGAGAGAAGCTGTTGAAGATCAAGAGGAACCAGATGATGTGCCCGATGATGATCTCCGTCGGGTCATTGTTGATGCAAGGAGTCAGTGTGAAAGTCAAAAGGAGAAGGTGAAGTTCGATCGCATGCTAGAGTATCACAAAAAAGGGTTGTACCCCAATTGCGAACATGGCAACACAAAGCTCGATACCATACTGGAATTGTTGCAGTGGAAGGCAGAGAATGTTGTGCCTGACAAAGGATTTGAGAAGCTACTAAAAATATTGAAGAAGAAGCTTCCAAAGGTTAACGAATTGCCCGATAGTACGTATGCACCAAAGAAGGTTGTTTGCCCTCTAGGATTGGAGGTGCAGAGGATACATGCATGCCCTAATGACTGCATCCTGTACCGTGGTGCATACGAGGATTTGAACGCATGCCCGGTATGAAGTGCATTGCGGTATAAGATCAGACGAGATGACCCTGGTGATGTTGACGGCGAGCGCCAGTTCCTGCCAAGGTGATGTGGTATGCTCCTATAATACCACGATTGAAACGCCTGTTCAGAAACAAAGAGCATCCCAAGTCAATGCGATGGTACAGAGATGACCGTAAGAAAGACGGGAAGTTGAGGGCACCCGCTGACGGGTCACAGTGGAGAAAAATCGAGAGAAAGTACTGGGAGGAGTTTGCAGGTGACGCAAGGAACGTGTGGTTTGGTTTAAGCGCGGATGGCATTAATCCTTTCGGGGAGCAGATCAGCAATCACAACACCTGGCCCATGACTCTACGTATCTATAACCTTCCTCCTTGGTTGTGCATGAAGCGGAAGTTCATTATGATTCCATTTCTCATCCAAGGCCCTAAGCAACCCGGCAACGACATTGATGTGTACCTAAGGCCATTAGTTGAAGAACTTTTACAGCTGTGGATTGGAAAGGTGTACGTGTGTGGGATGAGCACAAACAGGAGGAATTTGACCTGCATGCGTTGTTGTTTGTCACCATCAATGATTGGCCTGCTCTCAGTAACCTTTCAGGACAGACAAACAATGGATAGCATGCATGCACCCACTGTTTAGATGACACCCAAAGTATATACCTGGACAAATGCAGGAAGAATGTTTACCTCGGGCATCGTCGATTCCTTCCGACCAACCATCAATGTCTAAAGAAAGGCAAGCACTTCAAAGGCGAGGCAGATCACCGGAAGAAGCCCGCCATGCGTACCGGTGATCACGTACTTGCTATGGTCAATGATTTAAAAGTAATCTTCGGAAAGGGTCCCGGCGGACTATCTGTTCCGAATGACGCTGAGGGACACGCACTCATGTGGGAGAAGAAATCTATATTTTGGGACCTACCCAACTGGAAAGACCTAGAGGTCCGCTCTTCGATCGACGTGATGCACGTGACAAAGAACCTTTGCGTGAACCTGCTAGGCTTCTTGGGCGCGTATGGGAAGACAAAAGATACAGCGGAGGCATGGGAGGACCTGCAATGTTTGCATGAAAAAGA
Organism: Triticum dicoccoides; assembly: GCF_002162155.2. Classification (NCBI taxonomy): domain Eukaryota; kingdom Viridiplantae; phylum Streptophyta; class Magnoliopsida; order Poales; family Poaceae; genus Triticum; species Triticum dicoccoides. The sequence continues at coordinate 116,390,896 of NC_041381.1, forward strand.
CGGGTTGCCTCCAAAGTAGTATGAAGGTACTGCCAGCTACGCTCTTACCAAAGAAGAGAAGGAAATCTTCTTTAAATGCCTGGTTAATATGAAGGTCCCGTCTGGATACTCGTTGAATATAAAGGGAATAATAAATATGGAAGAGAAAAAGTTCCAGAACCTAAAGTCTCATGACTGCCACGTGATTATGATGCAACTGCTTCCGGTTGCATTGAGGGGGCTTCTACCGGAAAACGTTCGATTAGCCATTGTGAAGCTTTGTTCATTCCTCAATGCAATCTGTCAGAAGGTGATCGATCCAGAATCCTACCAAGGTTAAGGAGTGATGTGGCGCAATGCCTTGTCAGTTTTGAGCTGGTGTTCCCACCATCCTTCTTCAATATCATGACGCACGTCCTAGTTCATCTAGTCGACGAGATTGTCGTTCTGGGCCCTGTATTTCTACACAATATGTTCCCATTTGAGAGGTTCATGGGAGTCCTAAAGAAATATGTCCGTAACCGCGCTAGGCCAGAAGGAAGCGTCTCCATGGGCCATCAAACAGAGGATGTCATTGGTTTTTGTGTTGACTTCATTCCTGGCCTTAAGAAGATAGGTCTCCCTCAATCGCAGTATGAGGGGAGACTGGGTGAAAAAGGCACGCTAGGAGCAGACTCAATAGTATGTAGGGACGGGCATTCTTGGTGTCAAGCACACTACACGGTTCTACAGAATTCTACATTGGTGACCCCGTATGTCGATGAACACAAGAACATTCTGCGCTCCAAACACCCGGACCAGTGTGAGGACTGGATTACATGTGAACACATCAGGAGTTTCGGCAGTTGGTTCCAAACACATCTCAGGTGTGACAACACTATTTCTGATGACCTGTACTTGTTGGCGAGGGAACCATCTTCGACTGTAATGACCTACAAAGGGTACGAGATAAATGGGAATACATTTTACACGATCGCCCAAGATCAAAAGAGCACTAACCAAAACAGTGGTGTCCGCTTTGATGCAGCAACCAAGAGGGGAAAGGACACATATTATGGTTACAGTGGACATATGGGAACTTGACTATGGAAATGATATTAAGGTCCCTTTGTTTAAGTGCAAATGGGTCAATCTGTCAGGAGGCGGGGTACAGGTAGACCCACAGTACGGAATGACATCAGTGGATCTGAACAATCTGGGGTACACAGACGAGCCATTCGTCCTAGCCAATGATATGGCGCATGTTTTCTATGTGAAGGACATGTCTACCAAACCGAGAAGAACAAAAGATAAGGAAGCGTATGCATCATACAATGAGCCAAAGCGCCACATAGTTCTTTCAAGAAAAAGAGACATCATGGGATTGGAGGGCAAGACAGACATGTCTGAAGATTATGAAAAGTTTCATGAAATTCCTCCCTTCAAAGTCAAGGCTGCCCCAAGCATCCTGTTAAACGATGAAGATTATCCATGGTTACGGCGCAATAAGCAAAGAACACAAGCGAAGAAAAAGTGAAGACTTTCTATGAACAACTATTACGATGATGCCTTTGATGTAGAATATCACTACAGTTACATTTGAACAAATTAAATCCCTTTGTAACTGATGTCTACTACACAGCCTTCTTCTTGTAGATGTTGCGGGCCTGCAAGTGCACGAGTTTATAGGACAGTAGCAAATTTCCCTCAAGTGGATGACCTAAGGTTTATCAATCCGTGGGAGGCGTAGGATGAAGATGGTCTCTCTCAAACAACCCTGCAACCAAATAACAAAGAGTTTCTTGTGTCCCCAACACACCCAATACAATGGTAAATTGTATAGGTGCACTAGTTCGGCGAAGAGATGGTGATACAAGTGCAATATGGATGGTAGATATAGGTATTTGTAATCTGAAAATATAAAAACAGCAAGGTAACTAATGATAAAAGTGAGCGTAAACGATATTGCAATGATAGGAAACAAGGCCTAGGGTTCATACTTTCACTAGTGCAAGTTCTCTCAACAATAATAACTTAGATAGATCATATAAAAATCCCTCAACATGCAACAAAGAGTCACTCCAAAGCCACTAATAGCGGAGAACAAACAAAGAGATTATGGTAGGGTACAAAACCACCTCAAAGTTATTCTTTCGGATCAATCTATTCAAGGGTTCGTACTAGAATAACACCTTAAGACACAAATCAACAAAAACCCTAATGTTACCTAGATACTCCAATGTCACCTCAAGTATCTGTGGGCATGATTATACGATATGCATCACACAATCTCAGATTCATCTATTCAACCAACACAAAGTACTTCAAAGAGTGCCCCAAAGTTCCTACCGGAGAGTCAAGACGAAAACGTGTGCCAACCCCTATGCAAAGGTTCATGGGCGGAACCCGCAAGTTGATCACCAAAACATACATCAAGTGGATCACATGATATCCCATTGTCACCACAGATAAGCATGGCAAGACATACATCAAGTGTCCTCAAATCCTTAAAGACTTAATCTGATAAGATAACTTCAAAGGGAAAACTCAATTCATCACAAGAGAGTAGAGGGGGAGAAACATCATAAGATCCAACTATAATAGCAAAGCTCGCGATACATCAAGATCGTGCCATAGAGAGAACACGAGAGAGAGAGAGAGATCAAACACATAGCTACTGGTACATACCCTCAGCCCCGAGGGTGAACTACTCCCTCCTCGTCATGGATAGCGCCGGGATGATGAAGATGGCCACCGGTGATGGATTCCCCCTCCAGCATGGTGACGGAACGGGCTCCCGAGAGGTTTTTGGTGGCTACAGAGGCTTGCGGTGGCGGAACTCCCGATCTATCTTGATATTCGATGTTTTTAGGGTACATAGGCTTATATAGGCGAAAGAAGTCGGTCGGGGGAGCCTCGAGGGGCCCACGAGACACTACTAGGGAAAAGCTTATACACAGACGCTTACTAGTAGTGAGGGTTAAAAACCCTCGCTACTGCTACTTACTAGTAGCGCAGGTTCTTAAACCTCGCTACTACTAAGTTGATAGCAGTAGCGCGGGTTTTTAACCCTCGCTACTACTAAGCGGTCTCTACCGTGCCCCCTGGGACATGCCATAGTAGTAGCGCGGGTTTTAACCCTCGCTACTACTAAGTTGATAGCAGTAGCGTTGGTTTTTAACCCTCGCTACTACTAAGTGGTCTCTACAGTGCCCCTGGACCACGCCATAGTAGTAGCGATGGTTATAAACCCGCGCTACTACTAAGTTGATAGTAGTAGCAGGGGTTTTTACCCCTCGCTACTACTAATCGTCTGCCATAGTAGTAGCGCGGGGTATGGCCTGTTTGCAAATTTTTAGAAAAAACATTCAGCACAAAAATCCGCATCTGATTTTGGCAGCCTATGGCCTGTTTGCGAATTTTTAGAATCCTCAAATTCTAAAAGGAAAAAAAGTTATTCAAGAAGTATTAGTGTTACTATGGTGAAACTGTGGTGGCTCAAATCTGGTCAAACTGTGGTGAAACTACTTATTCAAGAAGTATTAGTGTTACTAAATAATTATTCAAGAATATTAGTGTTACTAAATATTAGTACTAAAGGTTAGACCTTTAGTCCCGGTTCGAGCCACCAACCGGTACTAAAGG
>NC_041381.1:116394733-116397692 GCF_002162155.2 Triticum dicoccoides
TTTAAAAAAATAAAAGAAAATGATGAAAATGTCAAAAAAATAAAAGAAAATAAGTTTCCCATGTGATATGTGGTCTAGTTGTTGGGAAAATTTGCAAATATGAATTTCGACTTCATTTGCAAAATCTCTCGAGAATTTGTAAAAATGGGCATAACTTTTGCATACTAACTCGGATGAAAAAGTTTTTTATATGAAAAATCATCTACTCAAAAAGTTACATCCGAATTTAATCGGGGGAACCCCGTTAAACATTTTCAAAAACCTCAAAAACCTAATAGAAAAAAAGTTAGGGGGCTTTTAAGATTTGGAGGCAAAAAAATTCATCAAATTTCAGTTTTTTTTAATTTTTGTTAAATTTGGTCAAACTATGGTCAAACTAATTATTCAAGAATATTAGTGTTACTAAATAATTATTTCAGTTTTTTTGAATTTTGGTCAAATCTGGTCAAACTATGGTCAAACTGTGGTCAAACTGTGGTCAAACAATGGTCAAACTAATTATTCAAGAAATATTAGTGTTACTAATTTTTTAGAACAATAGTTTCAAACTCAAACAGTGAAATGTGTGACTTCATGCTCAAGCTAAATTCCTGAGGTTAATAGGATTGACATCTTACTATTGTCAGGAAAACAACAAGTGCAGACTTGGAAACGAGGGAGAATAGAATCCGGAAGTTAAGCGTGCTCAGGCTGGAGTAGTGAGAGGATGGGTGACCGTCCGGGAAGTTAGATGATTTGGAATGATGAGGGGTGATTAGAGATTTGAGGTTAAAATAATTCAGAGATTTGAAAATTAGGGAAAAAATCGAAAAAAAATCGAAAAAATTCAAAAAAATAATCAGAGATTAGAGATTAGTAGTAGCGCGGGTTTTTACCCACGCTACTACTAACGGGCGTAGTAGTAGCGCGGGTGGCACCTGCGCTACTGCTATACGTTAGCTGTAGCACCTTATTAGTAGCGCCGGCCCCCGTGCTACTAATAGGCCCAAAACCCGCGCTGCTGCTAGGCTTTTCCCTAGTAGTGAGAGGGTAGGGCGCGCCCGGGGGGGTGGGCGCGCCCCTGTCTCGTGGCCTCCTCGATGATCTTCTGACGTGAACTCCAAGTCTCCCGAATCATATTCTTCCTAAAAATCATGCTCCCGAAGGTTTCATTCCGTTTGGACTCCGTTTGATATTCCTTTTCTTCGAAATACTAAAACAGGCAATAAAACAACAATATGGGCTGGGCCTCCGATTAATAGGTTAGTCCCAAAAGTAATATAAAAGTGTATAATAAAGCCCGTAATCAATTAAAACAGATAATAAAATAGCATGAATGCTTCATAAATTATAGATACGTTGGAGACGTATCAGTAACAGATGAGTTTTCGTCCGAAACCCTGATACTTCCAAAGAGATTATCTGTTTTGTATTCAGTTTTTGTTGTAACCCTCTCAACTTTTTAGCACATGCTATGTGGGTGAAATGATGATACCATGCCAACTTTCAACCTTTTCAGAGTTCATTTGTAGTGCTTTTCAATTTAAGGGTCATTTAGCTCAAAAAAATCAGTACGTGCATGAAAAATACCAAATGAAGTCAGAGAGGGTTGAAAATTCATGATGTGGCTTTGAATGGTGCATTTGGAACACACAAAAAGTCTGGAGTTCAAATAAGTTCAAAAAATGGAATCCCTTTGTAACAGATGTTCCGTACGGAACCCTGATATTTCAAAAGAGATTGTCCATTTGCACACAAAGTGCATCCAATTTTTGCCGTAACCCTCTCGACTTTTTAGCACATGCTATGTGGGGTGAAATGATGATACCATGCCAACTTTCAACCTTTTCCGAGTTCATTTGTAGTGCTTTTCAATTTAAGGGTCATTTATCTCAAATAATGAACTAATAGCAAAAAGAATGAACTAATAGCAAAAAGAATGAACTAAAAGCAAAAAAGAATGAACTAATAGCAAAAAGAATGAACTAAAAATAATCAATTAAAATATTCTATTATGATCAACTAAAACAAAACTATAATATCCTTCAATAGCAAAAAGAATCAACTAAAAAGCTTTTATAAAACTCCAATAGCAAAAGGAATCAACTCAAAACTTTTATAACCTCTAGTATTATTGAAACTAATATTATATAAAATTTATGCAACCAAAATTATCAAAGGATTTTCTGTTCAAAACATTAAAAGCAAAAAAGAATTTTCATAAAGAATTTTTTTGTTAGAAACTTTAATAGCAAAAAGAATTATCATAAATAATTTTTGGTTAGAAACTAAAATAACAAATTCTATTTTTGAATATAATGATAAAACACAGTAATATTAAATAGCAGGAAAAAGAATCACTCAAAAATCTATGTTTATAGTAAAGTTATTCAAAAAGTAGTGATACACACAAATTTCAAAAATTCAAATTTAAACTATTCAAATTGGAAAAAATGGCAATAACAGAAAGATTTTTTTTATTACCTAAAAGCAAACAGAACTAAAAAATAAAGCAAAAAACAAAAGAAATAAATAATGCAAAAAACAGAAGAAAAAATTGGGAAAATTAAAAAATGCACCTACTAGGCCACTACGGCCTGGATACGACTAGAAACCCTACCATGGGCCAGGATTCAGGCCCGCAGAAGGCCTGGTGGGCCCATCAGGCATAGCAGTGACAAATTAGGCCCGTAAGCCTGCAATCGAGAGGAGCTCGGGAGGGGTGCGGCAGTGGGGCTTATAAACCACTGCGCGCCCCTCTCAACTAGCGAGGTGGGACTAAAGTTTTGGCCACGGGCAGCACGAGGCCTTTGATCTCGGTTGGTGCCACCAACGGGACCAAAGGCCCCCTGCTTCCCGCCCTTTAGGCTGCTGAAAAGAGGCCTTTGGTCCCGGTTGGTGGCAACAACCGGTACCCAAGGGGTGCATTGGTACCGGTTGTTGCCACCAACCGGGACCAAAGCTTAGTGTATATAAACAT
>NC_041381.1:116398189-116424694 GCF_002162155.2 Triticum dicoccoides
CGATGCACCCCTGCCCGCCGCCGACGCCCTCGGCCCCGCCGTGCGCCCCCTGCCCCAACGCCTCCCTCTATGAGCACTGCTCTGCCCCTACCCTCGTTGTCGCCGCCTCTTTGCGGTTTTTTTGTTACATATGCTTTTTCATATATGTATGTATTTTCAAATGTATGTATGTATTTTTAGATGTTTTTAGATGTTCATATATGTATGCATGTATGTATGTATGTATGTATGTATGTATGTATTTTTTAGATATATGTAGTTTTTAGATGTATTTTTTGTATGCATGTATGTACTTTTTATATGTATGGAAAAGAGGAAGAAGGAAGAAAAAGAAGGAGAGGAAAAAGAAAAATAAGAAGAGGAAGAAGGAGAAGAAGAAGAGAAGAAGAAGAAGAAGAGAGGAAGAAGAGGAGATAAAAAATAAGAAGAGGAAGAAGAAGGAAAAAAGAGGAGAAGAAGAAGGAATAGAGGAGAAGAAGAAAAATGGAAATTTCTACTTTTCTTCTTCTCCTCTATTCCATCTTCTCCTCCTATTTTCTATTTTTCTTCTTCTCCTCTTTTTCTTCTTCTTTTTTTCTTCTATTTTTTCTTCTTCTTCTCCTCTATTTCTTCTTCTTATTATTCTTCTTCTTCTTTTTATCAGGAACGAGGGTGTCGAGGATCACTGAGGGGTCGAGGATCGAAAACTAGGCTAGAGGGTCGCGAGGGTCACAGAGGGGTCGAGGGTCGTCGAGGCCGGTCGAAGGTCAAGGGTTTGAGGGTCGAGGGTTTGAGGCTCGAGGGTTCGAGGGTTCTAGGGTTCGAGGGTCATCGAGGGGCCGAGGATTCGAGGGTCGTCGAGGGGTCAAGGGTCGCCGAGGGTTCAAGGGTCGAGGGTCGAGTGTCATCGAGGGGACGAGGGTTCGAGGTCGAGGATCGCCGAGGGGTCGAGAGGTTGCCTAGTGTCAAAGTATTTAAGAAATCCATGGCTTCATCATTAGCCGGAAGTAACCGGGGCATGATGGTACGAAGTTCTCCAAAGTTATTCTGGAACGGAGTCCCGGATAGGATAATCTGCCATTTGGTACAAATTTTAGCACAGGCCTTCCAAATAGCGATATTCGGAAGGCTCTTGTTGTACTTTGTACCAAAAAGAGAATTATCCTATCTGGGATTCCGTTCCAAAATAACTTTGGAGAGCTTCGTACCATCATGTGCCTGTTACTTTTGCCTAATGATGAAGACATGGTTTTGTTGAATCCTTTGACACTAGACAAACGTGACATGAGGGGGTCGAGGGTTAGGAACTAGGGTAGAGGGTTGTGAATCGCCAAGCGGTCGAGGGTCGTCAACTAGCTAGGGTCGAGGGGTCTAGGATCGCCGAGGGGTCGAGTGGTGGCCTAGTGTCAAAGTATTGTAGAAATCGATGGCTTCATCATTAACCGGAAGTAACCGGGACATGATGGTACGAATTTCTCCAAAATTGTTTTGGAATGGAGTCCTGGATAGGATGATCCACCTTTTGGTACGAATTTCAGCAAAGGCCTTCCAAATAGTGATATTCAGAAGGCTCTTGTTGTACTTTGTACCAAAAAGCGAATTATCCTATTTGGGACTCCATTCCAAAACAACTTTGGAGAGCTTCATACCATCATGCGCCTATTACTTTCGCCTAATGATGAAGACATAGTTTTGTTTGAATCCTTTAACACTACACAAATGTCGGACAATCATGAGAGAGAGGCGGTCGATATACCCCCTCTCTGATAACTTCGACAAGAGGGGGGGTCGATATATATACCCCCTCCCCAATAACATTTTTTCTATGTATATGTCATTGTTGTCGATATACCCCTCTCGTATAACTTCGACATGAGGGGGGTCGATATATATACCCCCTCCCCGATAACAATTTTTTCTATGTATATGTCGTCGTTGTCGATATACCCCTGCTATGTCTTGAGCTTGCGTTGGTTTTCCTCGAAGAGGAGAGGGTGATGCAGCAATAGTAGCGTAAGTATTTCCCTCAGTTTTTGAGAACCAAGGTATCAATCCAGTAGGAGGCTCCTCAAAAGTCCCACGCACCTACACAAACAAACTGAGAACTCGCAACCAACGCAATAAAGGGATTGTCAATCCCTTCACGGCCACTTGCGAAAGTGAGATCTAATAAAGATAGTAAGATAAGATAAATATATTTTTGGTATTTTATAATATAGATGCAAAAAGTAAAGATGCAAATAAAACTAGATTGAAAGCAAATATGATAAGAGATAGAACCGGGGGCCATAGGTTTCACTAGAGGCTTCTCTCAAGATAGCATAAGTATTACGGTGGGTGAACAAATTACTGTCGAGCAATTGATAGAAAAGCGCATAGTTATGAGATTATCTAGGCATGATCATGTATATAGGCATCACGTCCATAACAATTAGACCGACTCCTGCCTGCATTTACTACTATTACTCCACACATCGACCGACTCCTGCCTGCATCTAGAGTATTAAGTTCATAAGAACAGAGTAACGCATTAAGCAAGATGACATGATGTAGAGGGATAAACTCAAGCAATATGATATAAACCCCATCTTGTTATCCTCGATGGCAACAATACAATACGTGCCTTGCAACCCTTTCTGTCACTGGGTAAGGACACCGTAAGATTGAACCCAAAGCTAAGCACTTCTCCAATGGCAAGAAAGATCAATCTAGTAGGCCAAACCAAACTGATAGTTCGAAGAGACTTACAAAGATAACTCAATCATACATAAAATAATTCAGAGAAGATTCAAATATTATTCATAGATAAACTTGATCATAAACCCACAATTCATCGGATCTCGACAAACACACCGCAAAAAGAGTTTACATCGAATAGATCTCCACAAGAGAGGGGGAGAACATTGTATTGAGATCCAAAAAGAGAGAACAAGCCATCTAGCTAATAACTATGGACCCGTAGGTCTGTGGTAAACTACTCACAACTCATTGGAGGGGCAAGGATGTTGATGTAGAAGCCCTCCATGGTTGATTCCCCCTCCGGCAGAGTGCCGGCGAAGGCTCCAAGATGAGATCTCGCGGATACAGAAGGTTACGATGGTGGAAATTGTGTTTCGTGGTGCTCCTGGATGTTTTCGGGGTACGTAGGTATATATAGGAGGAAGAAGTATGTCGGTGGCCGCCCGAGGGGCCCACAAGACAGGGGGGCGCGCCCTACGGGGGGGAGCCCTCCTATCTTGTGGGAGCCTCGACTGCTTCTTGACTTGCACTCCAAGTCCTCTGGATCACGTTCGTTCCAAAAATCACACTCCCGAAGGTTTCATTCCGTTTGGACTCCATTTGATATTCCTTTTCTTCGAAATACTGAAATAGGCAAAAAACAGCAATATGGGCTGGGCCTCCGGTTAGTAGGTTAGTCCCAAAAATGATATAAATGTGTAAAATAAAGCCCATAAACATCCAAAAGGGGTAATATGATAGCTTGGAACAATCAAAAATTATAGATACGTTGGAGACGTATCAAGCATCCCCAAGCTTAATTCCTGCTCGTCCTCGAGTAGGTAAATGATAAAAAAGAAATTTTTGATGTGGAATGCTACCTAGCATAATTCTCAATGTAATTTTCTTTATTGTGGCATGAATGTTCAGATCCAAAAGATACAAAATAAAAGTTCGTATTGACATAAGAAATAGTAATACTTCAAGCATACTAATCAAAGTAATCATGTCTTCTCAAAATAACATGGCTAAAGAAAGTTATCCCTACAAAATCATATAGTCTGGCTGCTGCTCTATCTTCATCACACAAAGTATTTAATCATGCACAACCCCGATGACAAGCCAAGCAATTGTTTCATACTTTAATAATCTCAAACTTTTTCAACTTTCACGCAATACATGAGCATGAGCCATGGACATAGCGCTATATGTGGAATAGAATGGTGGTTGTGGAGAAGAAAAAAAGAAGAAGATAGTCTCACATCAACTAGGCGTATCAACGGGCTATGGAGATGCCCATTAATAGATATCAATGTGAGTGAGTAGGGATTGCCATGCAACGGATGCACTAGAGCTATAAATATATGAAAGCTCAACAAAAGAAACTAAGTGGGTGTGCATCCAACTTGCTTGCTCACGAAGACCTAAGGCACTTTTGAGGAAGCCCATCATTGGAATATACAAGCCAATTTCTATAATAAAAAATTCCCACCAATATATGAAAGTGACAACATATGAGACTCTCTATCATGAAGATCATGGTGCTATTTTGAAGCACAAGTGTGGAAAAAGAGATAGTAGCATTGTCCCTTCTCTCTTTTTCTCTCATTTTATTTTTTTTCTTTTTTTCTTTTTTTTTCTTTCTCTTTTTTTTTCTTTGACCTTTCTTTTTTTTGGCATTTCTCTTCTTTTTTTTGTGAAGTCCGAAGTCTCATCACGACTTGTGGGGGAATCATAGTCTTCATCATCCTTTCCTCACTAGGACAATGCTCTAATAATGAAGATCATCACACTTATATGGATTTACAACTCAAAGAATTACAACTCAAAGCTAGAACAAGATATGACTCTATATGAATGCCTCCGGCGGTGTGCCGGGATATGCAATGAATCAAGAGCGACATGTATGAAAATTATGAAGGTGGCCTTGCCACAAATACGATGTTAACTACATGATCATGCAAAGAGCAATATGACAAAAGTAATGCGTGTCATATGAATGGAACGGTGGAAAGTTGCATGGCAATATATCTCGGAATGGCTATGGAAATGCCATAATAGGTAGGTATGGTGTCTGTTTCGAGGAAGGTGGGTGTATGGTACCGGCAAAAGTTGCGCGGTACAAGAGAGGCTAGCAATGGTGGAAGGGTGAAAGGGTGCGTATAATCCATGGACTCAACATTAATCAAAAGAACTCATGCACTTATTGCAAAAATTTAGAAGTCATCAAAAACCAAAGCACTACGCGCATGCTCCTAGGGGGATAGATTGCTAGGAAAAGACCATCGCTCGTCCCCGACCGCCACTCATAAGGAAGACAATCAATAAATAAAATTGTGCTCCAACTTCATCACAAAGCGGTTCACCATACGTGCATGCTACGGGAATCACAAACTTCAACACAAGCATTCTTTTAAATCCATAATCACCCAACTAGCATGACTTTAATATCACTACCTCCATATCTCAAAACAAGTATCACGCATCAAATTGATCATAGCATCCAATTCACTTTCTATGATAGTTTTTATTATACCCAACTTGGATGCTCATCATTCTAGGAACAACTTTATGACCATAGCAAATACCATGCTGTTCTAAAATACTCCCAAATAATATAAGTTAAGCATGATAGACTAGAAATTTCTTCAAAATTAAGACACCACCGTGCTCTAAAAGATATAAGTGAAGCACTAGAGCAAAAACTATCAAGCTCAAAACATATAAGTGAAGCACATAGAGTATTCTAGAAAATTCTAATCAAATAGGCTTCTCCCAAAAGGTGTGTACAGCAAGGATGATTGTGGTAAACTAAAAGGCAAAGACTAATGTAATACACGATGTTCCAAGCAAAACACATATCATGTAGCGAATAAAAATATAGCTCCAAGCAAAGTTACCAATGAACGAAGATGAAAGAGGGGATGCCTTCCCGGGGCATCCCCAAGCTTAGGCTTTTGGCTATCCTTGAATATCTTGGGATGCCTTGGGAATCCCCAATCTTAGGCTCTTGCCACCCTTTATTCCATAGTCCATAAAAGCTTTACCCAAAACTTGAAAACTTCACAACACAAAACTCAACAGGAAATCTTATAAGCTCTGTTAGTGAAAGAAAACAAAACCACCACATAAGGTACTGTAATGAACTCATTCTTTATTTATTTTGGTGTTAAACCTACTGTATTCCAACTTCCTTATGGTTTATAAACTAATTTACTAGCCATAGATGCATTGAAATAAGCAAACAACACACGAAAAACAGAATCTGTCAAAAACAGAACAGTCTGTAGCAATCTGTAACTAACGCAAACTTATGGAATTCTAAAAATCCTAACAAAATAGGAAGTCCTGGAAATTTTGTTTATTGAACATCAGAAAAAAGAATCAACGAAAAATCACGTTCCTATGATTTACTAAAATTATATTCGTGCGTGCAAAGTTTCTGTTTTTTCAGCAGAATCAAATCAACTATCATCGTAGGTTATCCTATAGGTTCCACTTGGCACAAACACTAATTAAAAGATAAAAACACATCTAAACAGAAGGGAGATGCAAGATTTATTACTAAACAGGAGCAAGAACAAAAAACATAAGAAAATTGGGTTGCCTCCCAACTAGCGCTATCGTTTAACGCCCCTAGCTAGGCATAAAAGCGAAGATAGATCTAACGAGTGCCCTCTTTGGAACTAAATTCATAAGTAGCAGGCATGATAGATTCATAAGGTAATTTGACTTTCTTTCTTGGAAAGTGCTCCATGCCTTTCTTTAAAGGAAATTGGAATCTAATATTCCCTTCCTTCATATCAATAATTGCACCAATCGTTCCAAGGAAAGGTCTACCAAGAATAATAGGGCAAGAAAGATTGCAATCTATATCAAGAACGATAAAATCTACGGGCACCAAATTTCTATTTGCAACAATGAGAACATCATTGATCCTTCCCATTGGCTTTTTAATGGTGGAATCCGCGAGATGCAAATTTAAAGAGCAATCATCAAGATCATGGAAACCTAGAATATCACATAAAGTTTTCGGAATCGTGGAAACACTAGCACCCAAATCACACAAAGCAAAACACTCATAATCTTTAATTCTAATCTTTATAGTAGGTTCCCACTCATCATTAAGTTTTCTAGGTATAGAAACTTCCAAATTAAGTTTTTCATCCTAAGATTGCATCAAGGCATCAACGATATGTTTGGTAAAAGCTTTATTTTGACTATAAGCATGAGGAGAATTAACAACGGACTGCAACAAGGAAATACAACCTTTTAAAGAACAATTATCATAATCAAATTCCTTGAAATCTGAGATAGTAGGTTCAATATTATTAGAAGTTGAGGATTCTCCAATCTCACTTTTACCAAATTTAGCATCAAGATCTAAAGATTCTGAATTTTTGGGACGCCTTCTAGGCAAAGTTGATTCATCATCAGTCCCATAATCATCAAAATTCATATTGCAAAACATAGATCTAATAGGTGACGCATCAATAACTTTAAGATCCTCATCATTATTTTCATGGAAACTAGAAGAACACGCTTTTATAAAGCTATCTTTCTTAGCACGCAATCTAGCGGTTCTTTCCTTGCACTCATCAATGGAAATTCTCAATACTTTGAGAGACTCATTGATATCATGCTTAGGAGGAGAATATCTAAGTTTAAGAGAATCAACATCAAGCGAAAGTCTATCAACATTCCTAGCCAAATCATCAACTTTGAGCAATTTTTCTTCAAGCAAAGCATTAAAATTCTTTTGAGAAATCATAAATTCTTTCACACTATTCTCAAAATCAGAGAGCATCTTATTAAAATTACCATAAGAATTATTGTAGGAATTTCCATAATTATTAGAGGAATTACTAGGGAACGGTCTAGCATTAAAGTTTCCTCTATAAGCATTGTTTCCAAAACTATTCCTACCCACAAAATTCACATCCATAGATTCATTATTATTCTCAATCAAAGAAGACAAAGGCATATCATTGGGATCAAGAGGAGTATTTTTAGTAGCAAACATTTTCATAAGTTCATCCATCTTTCCACTCAAAACATTGATTTCTTCTATAGCATGCACTTCTTTACTAGAAGATCTTTCGGTGTGCCATTGAGAATAATTAGCCATAATAATATCAAGAAGTTTTGTAGCATCTCCTAATGTGATTTCCATAAACGTGCCTCCCGTGGCCGAATCTAAGAGATTTCTAGAAGCAAAGTTCAAACCGGCATAAAAATTTTGTATGACCATCCGTAAATTCAAACCATGAGTAGGGCAATTGCGAAGCATCAATTTCATTCTTTCCCAAGATTGGGCAACATGCTCATGATCAAGTTGTTTGAAATTCATAATATCATTCCTAAGAGTGATAATCTTAGCGGGAGGAAAATACTTAGAGATAAAAGCATCTTTGCACTTGTTCCAAGAATCAATACTATTTTTAGGCAAAGACGAAAACCAAACTTTAGCACGATCTCTAAGTGAAAATGGAAATAACTTCAATTTGACAATATTGTTATCCGTATCTTTCTTATTTTGCATATCACACAAATCAACAAAGTTGTTTAGATGAGTAGCGACATCTTCACTAGGAAGGCCGGCGAATTGATCTTTCATAACAAGATTCAGCAAAGCAGTATTGATTTCACAAGACTCAACATCATTAAGAGGAGCAATCGGAGTACTAAGTAAATCATTATTATTGGTATTTGAGAAATCACACAATTTGGTGTTATCTTGCGCCATGGCAACAAGTAATCCAACACACAAGCAAATAGAAAAAAGGCAAGCAAAAGAAAGAGAGAGGAGATTGAGAAAGAGAGGGCGAATTAAACGGCAAGGGTGAAGTAGGGGAGAGGAAAATGAGAGGCAAATGGAAAATAATGTAAATGCGAGGGAGATGGGTTTGTGATGGGTACTTGGTATGTCTTGACTCGAGCGAAGACCTCCCCGGCAACGGCGCCAGAAATCCTTCTTGCTACGTCTTGAGCTTTTGGTTTTCCTCGAAGAGGAGAGGGTGATGCAGCAATAGTAGCGTAAGTATTTCCCTCAGTTTTTGAGAACCAAGGTATCAATCCAGTAGGAGGCTCCTCAAAAGTCCCACGCACCTACACAAACAAACTGAGAACTCGCAACCAACGCAATAAAGGGGTTGTCAATCCCTTCACGGCCACTTGCGAAAGTGAGATCTAATAAAGATAGTAAGATAAGATAAAATATATTTTTGGTATTTTATAATATAGATGCAAAAAGTAAAGATGCAAATAAAAGTAGATTGAAAGCAAATATGATAAGAGATAGACCCGGGGGCCATAGGTTTCACTAGAGGCTTCTCTCAAGATAGCATAAGTATTACGGTGGGGGAACAAATTACTGTCAAGCAATTGATAGAAAAGCGCATAGTTATGAGATTATCTAGGCATGATCATGTATATAGGCATCACGTCCATAACAAGTAGACTGACTCCTATCTGCATCTACTACTATTACTCCACACATCGACCGACTCCTGCCTGCATCTAGAGTATTAAGTTCATAAGAACAGAGTAACGCATTAAGGAAGATGACATGATGTTGAGGGATAAACTCAAGCAATATGTTATAAACCCCATCCTGTTATCCTCGATGGCAACAATACAATACGTGCCTTGCAACCCTTTCTGTCACTGGGTAAGGACACAGTAAGATTGAACCCAAATCTAAGCACTTCCCATGGCAAGAAAGATCAATCTAATAGGCCAAACCAAACTGATAATTCGAAGAGACTTGCAAAGATAACTCAATCATACATAAAAGAATTCATAGAAGATTCAAATATTATTCATAGATAAACTTGATCATAAACCCACAATTCATCGGATCTCGACAAACACACCGCAAAAGGAGTTTACATAGAATAGATCTCCACAAGAGAGGGGGAGAACATTGTATTGAGATCCAAAAAGAGAGAAGAAGCCATCTAGCTAATAACTATGGACCCGTAGGTCTGTGGTAAACTACTCACAACTCATTGGAGGGGCAAGGATGTTGATGTAGAAGCCCTCCGTGGTTGATTCCCCCTCCGGCAGAGTGCCGGCGAAGGCTCCAAGATGAGATCTTGCGGATACAGAAGGTTACGGCAGTGGAAATTGTGTTTCGTGGTGCTCCTGGATGTTTTCGGGGTATGTAGGTATATATAGGAGGAAGAAGTACGTCGGTGGCTGCCCGAGGGGCCCACAAGACAGGGGGCGCGCCCTACAGGGGGGGCGCCCTCCTATCTCGTGGGAGCCTCGGCTGCTTGTTGACTTGCACTCCAAGTCCTCTGGATCACGTTCATTCCAAAAATCACGCTCCCGAAGGTTTCATTCCGTTTGGACTCCGTTTGATATTCCTTTTCTTCGAAATACTGAAATAGGCAAAAAAACAGCAATATGGGCTCGGCCTCCGATTAGTAGGTTAGTCCCAAAAATGATATAAATGTGTAAAATAAAGCCCATAAACATCCAAAAGGGGTAATATAATAGCATGGAACAATCAAAAATTATAGATACGTTGGAGACGTAGCAACCCCCTCCCCGATAACTTCAATATATCCATCTCTCATGTTTGTATATCAATTGCCATGTTGTAATATTTGCAGAAACTATGGATCATCAAAGAGACTTCGATCAAGAAGAGATATTGGGGTACATAATCCGCGACGGAGGTGATGTAGTCTTGTCGTTTCTCAACGACATCGAAGAAGGTCTGCAGGGAGAGGAAGCAGGCTGCATTGATCAAATAATGGAGGAGGGTCATGATCGTGATGGTGGTTCCGGCGACCATGATGACGGCTCCAGTGACCGAACGGAGTCGGGATCAGTTGTTGCAAAGTCCGGCGAGGTATATAAATCATGTGCTGACTAGCTAATTGTGCGTTAATTGTTTTAGTATGTACATATATTAACTCTTATTTCTTCTTTTATATAGCCCTCCGGATCAAGCAATACTTCAGTAAGAAACGAGGCCCGAAGAAAAGTTGCGCCAGGATGAAAGGTTCACGATCACAGAAATCGCGCGCGATGGCCAACCGATTAAACCCCTCCGGACCAAGGAAGCATTTTCTGCTCAGTGCGGGGTTCTTGTTAGGGACATGACCCCGATCAGCATCGAGCTATGGAATGAGCCTAAGAAGGAAGAGCTTCTTCAAGTTTCTTTTGTCGAAGATAGACAGAAAGAAGATCTTTGGAAAGGGCTGAAGGTAAAGAAGATGACAGATCTATTCAGGAGGTGGCAGAATGAGTTGAAAACAATGTATGTCGACCAAGACAAGACTCCAGAATTCACCGGCCGATTTGAGAAGATAAGAGATCACTGGCCCGCATTTGTGGCCAACAAGACATCAGAGAGGAGTAAGAAGATGTCAGCAACTAACAAGATAAGTGCTGCAAAGAAGGAGCATTACCATCGCATGGGGTCAGGTGGCTACCTCAAAGCCCGGCCATTGTGGGACAAGGCTGAGGAGGGCCTGATTGCTAAAGGGTTCGAACCAGAGAAATTGCACTGGCCAGACCGTTGTAGCACTTGGTTCTTCAGGGCTGCTGGAACATTGGACCCTGAAACAGGGAAGTGCTACTGGACGGACGAGCAACATGCAACACCCGTCATGAAGCTTCGGAAAGCAATCAACGAAGTGCGGGAAGGGAAGTTCATTCCCGACAGAGAGAACGACAAGCTCACAAGGGCCCTCGGGAATCCTGAGCACCCTGGACGAACACGAGGCACGCCAGGCTCCGTTCCGTGGAAGGTTGGGTTTCCCAACGCAGGCGGTTACAAAACCAAAGAGAGGGGGAGGAAAGTGGAGCAGAGCGAACTGCAGGAGCTTAAGGCAAGGGTAAGAAAGTTAGAGGAACGACATGCTGAGAACCAGCAGCTGCGAGATCCTGCCCAAGATGCTACCCTAGAAGCTACCCCGCCATCTCAGCGGAGAAGCAGCATGGCTTCCACCAAGCTTGTTCAGCAGCCTGACTTGACGGGTCCTAGCTATCCCGTGGATTTTATCATGGATTCACACCAGTGCCACCTTATGACGCAATGGGATTGGCTCAAAGTCAAGGCGGTTGTCGGCTCTGTGTTCCCTCCTTCACCCGGAGCAACTTTTCATTGTCGTCCGATTCCACAAGGCTATGTTGTTGTGATGGTGGACGAAATAACGAAGGGATTTGAGGAGCTCCAGCTTGACCACCCTACAGGTGATGGGGAGACTCAGTTGGGTCTTGCTATGCATACTCCGTGTCTATGGCGGAAGGAGCACATCAAGCTTCTGAACTTCACGGCTCCTGCTAGTCAGCTGGGCACTCCGCCTCCTCCTCCTCCTCCTCCTCTGGCGAGTGATCAGGGCACTCCGCCTCCTGCTCCGGCGTGTGAGGGTGGCAGTACTCAGCCTCCTTCTCTGCCTACTCCGGCCCGTCCGAGCAGCCTGCATCCTCCTTCGCCACCTCGTAAGCGACGGCAGAACACAGACGCCGCCGCTCCGGCTGCTCCGGCATGTCGTAGCAGTCCGCCTTCGGCTACTCCACATCTTAACGAACGAAAGAAGACAGTCGTAGCTGCTCCGGCTGCTCCAGCTGCTCCGACATCTAGCAGTACAGCCAGAGGCGGGAGGCAATACAAATACGGTCCATCGTCTCTCAAGCCTCTAGAATGGGAGGCAGTACAGCCAGAAGCAAAACAAAGAAAAGGGAAACAAATTCCCTAGCTCGGCGAACAAGCGAAGCAATCGTGCCCCACGCTCAATGTGTCTAGCGATATCATCGCTAATCTTCTGGGGGTGCTGGCCTGTACCAATCCTGGAGATTACATGGCCGACGACGATGCAATAATTTTTGGAACAATGGAGGTGGACACATTAAGATTCGAGCACGGGAAGCCTCTCGTCAGACCTGGTACTTCCCTAATAACGATCATGCGAAGATTCCATGATTGGTACATGGACATCTATAGGAAGTCTGGGGAAAATACTTTGTCGCTATCGGTTAAAGAGGAGCACGACCTCATTGGAATTGATCTGTTGTTAGTTCCATATGAGGAGTTCTTCCAGTTCTACAATCAAAAGGTCCTCGATAAAACAATCATCACTTGCTATTGTCTGTAATTACTACTTCTCTGTAATTAGTTAAGTCTCTATATATAGCTCAGCTCTTTCATTACATGTATATATAATTATCTTCACTATATTATGCAGATTGAAGATCGCCGAATTGAAGAAAAGACAAGTAGGTGATATTGGGTTCATTAACACAAATCTCATGGATGAATGGAGTGTTAAACATGATGCCAGACAAACCGAGGCCAAGTTGCTCGCACCGTTACTTCAAAATCAAAACAAAGCTACAATACTCTTTCCTTACGAATACAAGTGAGTGTTACTGTCTTGTGCATATTCGGTTTCCCTTATTACTCGAGGTTATAGTAATGTAATTGATGAGTTATGCATGCATGCGTAGGTTCCACTTTATTCTGCTAGAGATTAAGCTTGAGCAGGGACTAGTAACTGTCATAGACTCCAAACGAAAAAATCCGGAGGAGTATGCGACCATGACTAAAATGCTCGAGAAGTAAGTTCAATCGATCATTATCGCACCATATCGGCAACTTTATTCATTTCCTAATATCAAGTAATTGTTTTCTTTGTCTGGAAGGGTTTGGAAAAAGTTCACCGCACAAGCTCCTGGACTGCCGGCGCAACTGTGATTTGACCACCTGAAAGTAAGTACTAGCTACTAGCTAGTTCCGCGCATCTCCCATTAATTCTAGCTAGTTTCATCAATACCATTTAGCATGCTTGCTTATCAGTTTCATTGACCTTTATTTCTTGTAAAGTGGTTGTGGCAGGAACCCGAGAATGATTTTTTGGATACTACATTTGCGAGTTCATCCACCACACCACCTGTGAGCGGGGCTACTCTAAACAATAATATGGAATGCATAAGCAATAATATTCACAATTTTATTTTATTACCATCATTTGTGTTCAGTTTCATTCATATATATGTATTGACCCCCTTCTTGAAATTAGATGTGGCAGACGTGGGTGATAACCCACAAGTGTAGGGGATTGCAACAACTTTCGAGGGTAGAGTATTTAACCCAAATTTATTGATTCGACACCAGGGAGCCAAAGAATATTCTTAAGTATTAGCAGTTGAGTTGTCAATTCAACCACACCTGGATAACTTAGTATCTGCAGCAAAGTATTTAGTAGCAAAGTAGTATGATAGTAATGGTAACAGTGACAAAAGTAAAGATAGCAGTTTTGTAGTAGTTGTAACAGTAGCAACGGAAAAATAAGCGAAGAACAATATGTGAAAAGCTCGTAGGCATTGGATCAGTGATGGATAATTATGTCGGATGCGATCCCTAATGTAATAGCTATAACATAGGGTGACACAGAACTAGCTCCAGATCATCAATGTAATGTAGGCATGTATTCCGAATATAGTCATACGTGCTTATGGAAAAGAACTTGCATGACATCTTTTGTCCTACCCTCCCATGGTAGCGGGGTCCTAGTGGAAACTAAGGGATATTAAGGCCTCCTTTTAATAGAGAATCAGAACAAAGCATTAGCACATAGTGAATACATGAACTCCTCAAACTATGGTCATCACCGAGAAGTATCCCGATTATTGTCACTTCGGGGTTGTTGGTGTGGCGGAGATGCGTATGTTGAGATGGATGTGTGGCCACACGAGGAAGGATCGAGTCCGGAATGATGATATACGAGATAGAGTTGGGGTAGCACCAATTGAGGAGAAGCTTGTCCAACATCGTTTGAGATGGTTTGGGCATATTCAGCGCAGGCCTCCAGAAGCTCCAGTGCATAGCGGACGGCTAAAGCGTGCGGAGAATGTCAAGAGAGGGCGGGGTCGACCGATTTTGACATGGGAGGAGTCCGTTAAGAGAGACCTGAAGGATTGGAGTATCGACAAAGAGCTAGCTATGGACAGGGGTGCGTGGAAGCTTGCTATCCATGTGCCAGAGCCATGAGTTGGTTGCGAGATCTTATGGGTTTCACCTCTAGCCTACCCCAACTTGTTTGGGACTAAAGGCTTTGTTGTTGTTGTTGTTCGGGGTTGTTGGATCATAACACATAATAGGTGACTATAGACTTGCAAGATAAGATCAAGAACTCACATATATTCATGAAAACATAATAGGTTCAGATCTGAAATCATGGCACTCGGGCCCTAGTGACAAGCATTAAGCATAGCAAAGTCATAGCAACATCAATCTCAGAACATATAGTGGATACTAGGGATAAAACCCTAACAAAACTAACTTGATTACATGGTAAATCTCATCCAACTCATCATCGTCCAGCAAGCCTACGATGGAATTACTCACACACGGTGGTGAGCATCATGAAATTGGTGATGGAGGATGGTTGATGATGACGACGGCGATGAATCCCCCTCTCCGGAGCCCCGAACGGACTCCAGATCAGCCCTCCCGAGAGAGATTAGGGCTTGGCGGCGGCTTTGTATCGTAAAACGCGATGAAACTTTCTCTCTGATTTTTTTCTCCACGAAACGGAATATATGGAGTTGGAGTTGAGGTCGGTGGAGCATCAGGGGGCCCACGAGACAGGGGCGCGCGCCCAGGGGGCGGGGGCGCGCCCCCCAGCCTCGTGGATAGGGTGTGGGCCCCTGGCCTTGATTCTTTCACCGGTATTTTTTATATTTTCCAAAAGTTATCTCCGTGGATTTTTAGGTCATTCCGAGAACTTTTGTTTTCTGCACAATAAACAACACCATGGCAGTTCTGCTGAAAACAGCGTCAGTCCGGGTTAGTTTAATTCAAATCATGCAAGTTAGAGTCCAAAACAAGGGCAAAAGTGTTTGGAAAAGTAGATGCATTGGATACATATCAACTCCCCCAAGCTTAAACCTTTGCTTGTCCTCAAGCAATTCAGTTGATAAACTGAAAGTGATAAAGAAAAACTTTTACAAACTCTATTTGCTCTTGTTGTTGTAAATATGTAAAGCAAGCATTCAAGTTTTCAGCAAAGATTATGAACTAACCATACTCACAATAACACTTAGGTCTCATATTTACTCATATCAATGGCATAATCAGCTAGTGAGCAATAATAATAAATCTCGGATGACAACACTTCCTCAAAACAGTCAAAATATGAAATAACAAGATGGTATCTCGCTAGCCCTTTCTGAGACCGCAAAACATAAATGCAGAGCACCTTTAAAGATCAAGGACTGACTAAACATTATAATTCATGGTAAAAGAGATCTAGTCAAGTCATACCCAATATAAACAAATAGTAATGAATGCAAATGATAGTGTGCTCTCCAGCGAGTGCTTTTTAATAAGAGGGATGATGACTCAGCATAAAAGTAAATAGATAGGCCCTTCGTAGAGGGAAGCGGGGATTTGTAGAGGTGCCAGAGCTCGATTTTAAAATAGAGATGAACAACATTTTGAGCGGCATACGTTCACTGTCAACGCAGCAACTATGAGATGGCGATATCTTCCATACTACATGCCTTATAGGCGGTTCCCAAACAGAATGGTAAAATTTTATACTCCCCCACCACCAACAAGCATCAATCCATGGCTTGCTCGAAACAACGAGTGCCTCCAACTAACAACAGCCCTGGGGGAGTTTTGCTTAATTATATTGATTTGCTTTGATCTTTTTTATCATGGGACTAGGCATCCCGGTTACCAGCCATTTTCTCGTGAATGAGGAGCGGAGTCCACTCCTCTTGAGAATAACCCACCTAGCATGGAAGACACATACAGCCCTAGTTGAAACATGGGCTGCTCGAGCATACAAAATAGAATTTCATTTGAAGGTTTGGAGTTTGGCACATACAAATTTACTTGGAACGGAAGGTAGATACAGCATATAGGAAGGTATGGTGGACTCATATGGAACAACTTTGGGGTTTATGGAGTTTGGATGCACAAGCAGTATTCCCGCTTAGTACAGGTGAAGGCTAGCAAAAGACTAGGAAGAGACCAATTGAGAGAGCGACAACAGTCATGACCATGCATTAAAATTAATTTACACCGAGTACAAGCAAGAGTAGGATATAATCCACCATGAACATAAATATCGTGAAAGATATGTTGATTTGTTTCAACTACATGCGTGAACATGTGCCAAGTCGAGTCACTCAATTCATTCAAAGGAGGATACCATCTCATCATACCACATCACAATCATTTTAATAGCATGTTGGCACGCAAGGTAAACCATTATAACTCATAGCTAATTAAGCATGGCACAAGAAACTATAATCTCTAAATGTCATTGCAAATATGTTTACTTCATAATAGGCTGAATCAGGAACGAGAACTCATCATATTTACAAAAACAAAAGAGGTCGAGTTCATAACACCTTTTCTCATCTCAATCAGTCCATCATATATCATCATTATTGCCTTCCACTTGCACGACCGAACGGTGTGTATAATAACAATAGTGCACATGCACTGGACTAAGCTAGAATCTGCAAGCATTCAACTCAAGAGAGAAGACAAAGTAATATGGGATCTAAATTAAATAAACAATCATGCAAATGAGAGCCACTTAAACATTTTCATTATGGTCTTCTACTCTCGACCCCCAAAGGAAAGAAAAGAAATAAAACTATTTACACGGGAAAGCTCCCAACAAGCAAGAAGAAGAACGAGAAATCTTTTTGGGTTTTCATTTTAATTTCTACTACAAGCATGGAAATTAAACTAACTATTTTTTTTTGGTTTTTCTTAAGGTTTATCAAACACACAAGAAGAAAGCTAGAAAAAATAAAATTAAACTAGCATGGATAATACAATGAAAGAGTATGAGCACTGACAACTAGAATAGTGTGTGAACATGAATGTAAAGTCGGTGAGAAATACGTACTCCCCCAAGCTTAGGCTTTTGGCCTAAGTTGGTCTATTGCCAAGGATAGCCTGGCTGATATCCGTAGTTATAACTGGGGTCGTATTGAGATGCAGCAGCAAATGCATCCTGAGCTGCGGCATGTTGGCGAGCCGCCTCCACTCTCCCCGCATGTTCAGCTGCCTCCTCCCTGGTAATAACATATCTTCGTTTTGCCTGGTATCAAAAAGGAAAGGAGCAGGAAGAGTAACATGGACAGAGCTATGTCTATCAAAGATTAGTCGATACTGGAGGAATTGTTCATTCCTCAAAAGAAAATGATGTTTGACCATCGCGTCATAATCTAAATAAGCAGGAGGCAACACCATATCCCCCTCTTGTGGGGCTATACCAAGATAATTAGCAACACAGGTCGCATAAATCCCTCCAAATAAATCTCCAGACATACCATTATTATGCAACCTACGTGCAACTATAGCCCCCAAGTTGTAATCTTTATTACCTAACACAGCACTCTTGAGGACACAAAGATCAGGGACACACATGTGACATGCTTCATCTTTACCGTTAATGCATCTACCAATGAAGAGAGCAAAATAATGTATAGCAGGAAAATGAATGCTCCCTATGGTAGCTTGTGCTATATCCCTAGATTCTCCCACAGTAATACTAGCTAGAAAGTCTTTATATTCAGATCTGTGGGGGTCATTAACATTGACCCACTGCGGGAGTTTGCAAGTAGTTGTAAAATCTTCTAAGTCCATGGTGTAAGATTTATCATAAATATCAAACAGGACACTCTGAGAATTACGTGAAGATTTATATTTAAACCTTCTTATGAATTGTAACATCCCAAAATTCTAAATTTTGGAATGTTATAATAAATAGATAGTTTTGATTGATTGTTTGATTGATTGATTGATTGAGTGAAATTCGAAACTTCTGAAAGTTAAATGAGAGGGAATAAAAGGACTTCATGAATTCAAATTCTTTTCACCACAAAACCCTGGAGAGAAGATGACATGAGTTCTTCCGTCTATTTAAATGACAAGGGGTGTTGAAAATATTTGAATTTCATTTGGAAAATATTTTCAATTCTGGAACTTTATGCAACTCAATGATTTTCATGAGAGAAGATAAAATGACTTCTTCAAAACATATGAAATATGAGTTGGGAGTTTCAAATAATTAAATTCAAAGTTCTTTTGAATTTATTTTTCAATTTGGAGTTATTTGAGCTTTATTCACATTATTTTTCTCCAAAAATAAAATAATGGAAAATAGGGTAACATGATTCCCTACATCAGAAAATTGGAGAGAAATAAATTTGAATAATTTTGGTATTTTTAAAAATGATTTTTATTGGATTTTATTAGAGCAGTAGCACTGTTTGAATTATTCAAATTAGTGTGAATTTTATTTGATGCTATAAAAATGTCCACGCTGGAAAAAGTCTTTTTTTTTGAAAATTTTGATATATAATATGCCTATAGTGTATTTTCATTTTGGTGGTTTATTTCTATTGTTTCTGGGAAAATGTTTAAAAAAAGAGTTCCCCGGGCCAACTGGGCCGAAGCCCAGCCAGCCGGCCCAAGTCGCACCGCCTTCCTCCTCCCGTGCTCAACCCGGACTCGCCGGAGTCCGAGCGAGCCACCCCGTCGCGCCGCCCCCTTCCCCAAGCAGCTCCTCCCCGGCCCCTCTTTATAAGGCGCAGCTCCGCCGCCCCTTCGCCCCTCCCGCACTCACCGCCTACCGCCGAATCGCCGTCGCCGGTACTCGCATCTCGCCGCTGCCGGCGAGATCCACCACAACCGCCGCCTGGCCGCTCCACTGCTGCTGCTGCCCCGCGCCACCACCACCGCGCCGCTCCCCGCCGCCGAAGCCGCCACCTCACTGTCGCGCCGGAGCGGCGGACTCACCGCGCCGCCCTCGCTGGAGAACACCGCCGCCACCGCCGTTGTTTTTCTCGCCGCCGGCCGAACCGCCGTGGACCGGTATAAACCGAACTCCGATCCGGTTTTTCTTTTAACTTTGTTTTTTTTTAAAAAACCTAGACTAGATCTGTTTTTTTAGGTTTTATTAAACAGCGAACGTCCACTGTTTAGATCTTATAAACGAACGTTCGTTATTTAGTTCTTCTCTTTTTCTGTTATTTTCAGCCAGGGACCTGTCTGTGAATATTTTATTTACAGATTAGCCCCTGGACTTCAAACACTCACAACTTTTCACTCGTTTGTCCAAATCCAACGAAACCAACGCCCACGTCTTCGTTATGATCTCCTCTATTCAGTAATCCAACTCAAACATGTTTTTGAAAGTTTAAAATTTGAATTAGATCAGATTTGAATTTGAACTTCGTTTGATCATAACTTGAGTTTCGTAACTCCGATTTGAGTGATTCTTTTTGCATTTCAAAGCTCTTGACCTAAACTTTCTGATAAGGCCAAATTAACATAATTTTGGTACTGTTAGAAATTGTTTTATGTTGAAAGAGTTATTCGCTTGGTTTGATGTTTTCCGAGTTGTTCTCTTCGTTCTTTCCGATCTTTTGATTGATTGCTTATGTGTGGTTACTATTGCTTGCTCACGATAGATTGACCGGAGTGAGACGAGTAGAACTATCAAGAGTTTTGAGTGCGAATCATCTTCATCAACATTGCAGGCAAGTTCACACTTTGATCATATCCCTTATTACCCAGTTTTTATGCATTAGATCAAACCTCAAACTTTGCATGATTAGGATCTAATTAAATTGTGGGTTTTGGGAAGTAGATTGAGGTAGCACCTATTACCTGTTTTATTATCAAACCCTTGGGAGTTACTTCTACGTTTGCTTATTATGCCATGCTATGCTAGTAGACGTGGATTGGGTGAGTGAATTTCCATGACAGATGTGAGATTGTTAATTGATGGTTTATTTAAGGTGGCAACTTAAACACACATCTGGGTGGATTGAGGCACGTGGTTACTCCAGGACTTGCCTGTCTAGGCACCTGGGTTTCCAGGACTTGCCTGTTTTTCTTCGGACCGCCACCCAGGCTCAAAGGGATCATGAGATTATTCAAACTAGAAACTTCTGTGTGCAGCCACATGCTATATGGGCTCTAGCATAGTTGACTAAGTTGTGCGAACTCTTAAGGGGTGGACTAGCAGATGTAGGGGATGTAGGTTGGTACGGTCTACCCCTATGTAAGGTGCAAGTGCTTCTGAAAGACTATGTCTCGGTCATCCGTTTCTCAAACATCATGTAGTGCGAGAAACCAAGCGGAGGCGATCGAGTCATGTGGGGAAAAGTGCGCAAACCTCTGTAGAGTGTATAAACTAATCATGATTAGCCGTGTCCCCGGTTATGGACATCTTGAGTATCTAGTACTTGATTTTCCTGTGAATCTCATCATGTTACTTTAATTAATATTGTTGGGTTTAATGAGTACTTTTAATTGGGATTGAGAATGCTGTCAACCATTCTCAATGTTTAACAACCACCATGATAGTTAAATAAATTTACTCCTTTGCAGTAGGGAAAAATTGGCTTTTCGCAAAAACTGTAACCATAGAGCTTTTCCACCAGCCAAATATGCATGTAGAGATAGCCATTATTCATCATTTGCTCTATGGTGTGAATTTTCCAGTACATTCAATGTACTGACCCTCTGTGGCTGCAACGTCTCATGTTGTAGGATCTTACGACGAGTAAGTGATACGTTAGGGTTACGATTTCCTATACTCAACTTTGCCGTTGGTGTTGATGGGAATCCACAACCTTGTTGCTTCCGCTATTTGGATTGAGGTAATAGTATTTACGTTACTTTATACATGTGATTTACCTCTGTTATAAATCCTCGAGT
Source organism: Triticum dicoccoides (assembly GCF_002162155.2). NCBI lineage: Eukaryota > Viridiplantae > Streptophyta > Magnoliopsida > Poales > Poaceae > Triticum > Triticum dicoccoides. The sequence goes on from NC_041381.1 coordinate 116,419,605, forward strand.
ACTCTGTGTGTCAGCATACCGATCCAGGGATGACATGTAAGCACAGAGACTTGACCCATTCGGGTCGGGTCGCTACAAGATGGTATCAGAGCACATGTTGACTGTAGGACGTGACCCTAGAAACTGGCAAGCCCATAAGAAAGATTTTTCTCTACAACTTTCTTTTCAAAAGAATCTTTTACCTCTCTTCTCTTCTGAGCTTATTCAAATATTCCCTTTTAGTGAGACCATACCCCTTTCCCCTTTTTACCACTCGAAGATTCGGCTGATGAGACCACTCCAAGGAGTACAAGGTATCGGACAACTAAGACCACTTTGGAATGAAGATGATTTTACCGTGCATGATAATGATGGAACTACAACAGTTGAAGACTCCGAAGAGCAGGAGAATATGAAGAATTTCCAGATTTGGTATGACCAAGGAAGGCTACACTTATGGAACTTGATAGACTATGGAAGTTGTCAATACCTGAGATCAAGGTGTGTTGGAGAAAGACTGGAACATGGAGCATTAGAACTCAAAGTTTTGTGTCACCGTGTTGAGTTAACCATGCAAATGCATGAAAAGATTGGATGGTAGAAGGCTGATGGAGCACCTATCAGCAAGGTGAAGTTTTAACCTTAGCCGGTGTATCACCCGGATCTAGAGTATTATATCAAGAAGTTTAAGATGGATATGGAGGAAGCTATATTTGACAAGGAAGTATTTCATGAAGAACTCAAGAACCAGAAGATGAAGTAGCCAAGCTAGAGGAGCTAAAACCTCGAGATACCGGAGATTCATCAGGAACTGAAGGACAGAAGAACATGGTTCATGCCAAGGATGTTGAGACCAAGAAGTTTGGAACGCAACTCCAGAAATATTAAAGGATGTCACTAGAGACTTCGCGTCAACAGAGATCTGGCATAGGAACTTGAGAAGGACAAGCATGATCCGAAGGAGCCACCTGAGACATGACCAAGACTTGAAGAGTTTGATGACGTTGAGATCTATAGACCATTAGAAGACCCAACCCCTATTATATACCTACGTTAGATGCGATGTTTGTGAGCTGTCATTTGTTTGATGTTTTTCTGACAGCCACAAATAAAATGCCCTTTTCAAAACTTTTGTTTGTACTGTGTGCATCCCTCTCGATCTCTCTTATCCCACCCCAAACCCATGGATCCCATAGAGGATGAATGGAGATGAGCTTGTATTGTCTGGATCGATGAGTCAATTGGAGACAAACCAATGAATTTCAGAATAGGGAGGATCACATGGAGAATAACCCTATAGCCGGAAAGGATATGACCCAGCATGCTCTTCAGAGCTTTGAAAAGAGCTACTTGGTGGAGGATATACCAAATCATTAATGGATGGCAAGGAATAACCACTTGGAAGGAATTTAAGTTGACCTTGCTAAAGTGTCAGCTTGTGTCCCAGAAGTTGAAGCCTTATGGAAATGATATGAAGAAACCTTGTGCATACAAGCTTTATGGAGAAATAGGACACAACCATAAAGAAAACAAGGACGAATACCCTCATAAGCGGAGGATTACCAAAGGAGTTAGCCGAGGATTTTCAGGGAACTCCGGTTGGAGATTGTTCCCAAAGGTTTTGTTGCAACAATGGAAGTTCAGTCTACATTGTTGGGAAAAATCGGTGAAGCTCAGAAGGATGACAAAAATATTGCTGAGTTAAAAGAGAGGATGAACAAAGGAAAGGCCAAAGATTTTCGTAAGGATGAGCATGACACCTTATGGTTTGAGGATAGTGTACATGTACCCAGTAATGCAAGGATCAAGGAAGTAAATACTTCAAGAGGCTCATGACTCACCATACTTGATTCGCCCTGGAAACACCAAGATGTATTTGGATTTGAAGGAGTGTTTCTGGTGGACTTGTATGAAGAAGGATATTACGGAGTATGTAGTCGTAGGTGATGTATGCCAGAGAGAGTAAAAGCAGAGCATCAGAAGCCAGCAGGATTACTACAGCCTATGCCGATACACGAATGGAAGTGGGATAAGCTTGGCATGGATTTCATTACCGGATTTCCCAGAACCGAACAAGATATGATTATATCTGGGTAGTAGTTGATTCGATTGACCAAAGTGGCTCACGTTATCCCAGTGAAAACCACCTATACAAGTGCGAAGTTGGCCAACATATATTTGAGCAAGATCGTATGTCTGCATGGAGTTCCGAGGACCATCGTATCAGATAGAGGAACACAGTTTACCTCAAAGTTTGGAATCAGCTGCGCCACACTTTGGGTACTAGGCTAGAGTTCAGTACAACCTTTCATCCGCAGATAGATGGATAGACCGAGAGAGTCAATCAGATTCTGGAGGACATGTTGAGAGCATGTGCGCTAGATTATGGATCTAGTAGGGATGATAATCTACCTTACGCGGAGATTCTCATACAAACAGTTACCAAGCTAATTTGAAGATGGCCCCTTTTGAAGCTTTGTATGGGAGAAGGAGCCAGACACCATTGATGTGGGATGAAGTTGGAGACCGTCAGTTGTTTGGACCAAATGTGATCAAGGATTCAGAAGAGAATGTTAAGTTGCTTCGAGATAGACTGAAGGTACCTCAGTCCTGGTAGAAGAGTTATGCAGACTCAAAAACGCAAGGAGGTAGTCTATGAAATTGGAGACAGAGCATGTCTTCGTGTGTCCCCTCTGCAAGGAGTTAAACAATCTGGAGTTAAGGGAAAGTTAGCCCCGAGATTTGTAGGACCATACCGAGTTTTGGCGTGTATGGGAGAAGTGGCCAACAAGTTGGAGTCACCCGAAGGACTGTCAGGAGTTCATGATGTGTTTCACGTTTCCCAGTTGAAGAAGTGCCATGCAGAGATGGCCAATATTCCCCTGTAAGGACGCTTGACCCTGGAAAGGATTAAGATGTTCCACGAAGTGGAGTACGGACTTCATAAGTATAAGTTTTTATCTCGGTATGTGGGACATCCCACGAGGATTAAGAGATGTATTACTATTGGATATAAAGGAGATATGATGTTGGAAATATGGATCAATGGAAATTCCATGATGAGTCGGAGTAATCATGTCCTAGTTTGGTGCCAATAGAAGGAAGAAGGACATTACAATTGGATGGATTTTGAGTATGCTAGGAAGATGGAAGTTGAATGTTGGAATAATGATCAGTTGCCCAGAGGATGAGTTCAAGGTTTACAAGTGATGAGATGGGCCATAACCCACAGGCCCAGGACCTGCCAAGAAGCAAGCACACTCTTGCTGAAGGAAAAACTCTGGAAGGAGTTACCATTTATCGACAGACGATTTTATAGGAGTTTACGCAAAACCTGAGAGTGGTGAAGGACCGATAGTTGTTTGTCCATCTTGCAGAATCAATGGATTATCCGAACTTGGTTCGTTGACAAGAGAAATTTTGCAATGCTTCTGAGGATGACCGAGTGTTAGCATGCGAGATTCCCTAAACCATATACAAGATAATGATTTGGGTGTGGGATGGATTGATCACCATACCGACTAACTCTTATTATTCGCCTCGCTATGTGGGATGGTAAATCTGAGTGACTTACCTATAGTAGAGAGACGACGATCAAGACCTTGTTTGAACCTTAGAATGGTATAAGCATTTTCCCCTGTACAAGGCAGTTGTTGCCAATCGTAGGATATATGGTGAGGTTCGACCCAGACCCGTTTTCCGCGGGAGAAACCATAAATTGTTGACCACCATGAGATATCGATATTTGTTTAGTATTGGCGCCAGACCCGTCAGCTAAGAAGACCCAGTCTGGGAATAACCGTACCAAGATGAAAGGACAGAAGTATTGAGGAAAAGTTATGCCACTATCGGAAGAGCCCAAAGAAGGAATTTTCCTGAATATCTGCGAAGACCGACCCTGCCAGCAATAAGGATGGAGTATATGAGTTTTGATGGAACCGTAACCATGCTTTTAAGGGTGGTAATACCCCAGACCTCGCGTGATGATCGATGGATTTCGAGAAGACCCCCAAACCCTAACCTATTTCTTTCTAGCCTCTCCGAATCTCGAGGACGAGATTCATTTTAAGGGTGGTAGGTTTGTAACATCCCAAAATTCTAAATTTTGGAATGTTATAATAAATAGATAGTTTTGATTGATTGTTTGATTGATTGATTGATTGAGTGAAATTCGAAACTTTTGAAAGTTAAATGAGAGGGAATAAAAGGACTTTCCCAAGCTTTCATTTTCTTTTCTGATCTTCATGAATTCAAATTCTTTTCACCACAAAACCCTGGAGAGAAGATGACATGACTTCTTCCATCTATTTAAATGACAAGGGGTGTTGAAAATATTTGAATTTCATTTGGAAAATATTTTCAATTCTGGAACTTTATGCAACTCAATGATTTTCATGAGAGAAGATAAAATGACTTCTTCAAAACATATGAAATATGAGTTGGGAGTTTCAAATAATTAAATTCAAAGTTCTTTTGAATTTATTTTTCAATTTGGAGTTATTTGAGCTTTATTCAAATTATTTTTCTCCAAAAATAAAATAATGGAAAATAGGGTAACATGATTCCCTACATCAGAAAATTAGAGAGAAATAAATTTGAATAATTTTGGAATTTTTAAAAATGATTTTTATTGGATTTTATTAGAGCAGTAGCACTGTTTGAATTATTTAAATTAATGTGAATTTTATTTGATGCTATAAAAATGCCCACGCTGGAAAAAGTCTTTTTTTTGAAAATTTTGATATATAATATGCCTATAGTGTATTTTCATTTTGGTGGTTTATTTCTATTGTTTCCGGGAAAATGTTTAAAAAAAAGAGTTCCCCGGGCCAACTGGGCCGAAGCCCAGCCAGCCGGCCCAAGTCGCGCTGCCTTCCTCCTCCCGTGCTCAACCCGGACCCGCCGGAGTCCGAGCGAGCCACGCCGCTGCGCCGCCCCCTTCCCCAAGCAGCTCCTCCCCGGCCCCTCTTTATAAGGCGCAGCTCCGCCGCCCCTTCCCCCCTCCCGCACTCGCCGCCTGCCGCCGAATCACCGTCGCCGGCGCTCGCATCTCGCTGCCGCCGGCGAGATCCGCCACAACCGCCGCTGCTGCTGCCCCGCGCCGCGCCACC
>NC_041381.1:116425148-116501610 GCF_002162155.2 Triticum dicoccoides
GAAGAACACCGCCACCACCACCGTTGTTTTTCTCGCCGCCGGCCGAACCGCCGTGGACCGGTACAAACCGAACTCCAATCCGGTTTTTCTTTTAACTTCGTTTTTTTTAAATCCCTAGACTAGATCTGTTTTTTTAGGTTTTATTAAACAGCGAACGTCCACTATTTAGATCTTATAAACGAACGTTCGTTATTTAGTTCTTCTCTTTTTCTGTTATTTTCAGCTAGGGACCTGTCTGTGAATATTTTATTTACAGATTAGCCCCTGGACTTCAAACACTCACAACTTTTCACTCGTTTGTCCAAATCCAACGAAACCAACGCCCACGTCTTCGTTACGATCTCCTCTATTCAGTAATCCAACTCAAACATGTTTTTGAAAGTTTAAAATTTGAATTAGATCAGATTTTAATTTGAACTTCGTTTGATCATAACTTGAGTTTCGTAACTCCGATTTGAGTGATTCTTTTTGCATTTCGAAGATCTTGACGTAAACTTTCTGATAAGGCCAAATTCACATAATTTTGGTACTGTTAGAAATTGTTTTATGTTGTAAGAGTTATTCGCTTGGTTTGATGTTTTCCGAGTTGTTCTCTTCGTTCTTTCTGATCTTTTGATTGATTTCTTATGTGTGGTTACTATTGCTTGCTCACGATAGAATGACCGGAGTGAGACGTGTTGGGGAACGTAGCAGAAAGTCAAAATTTTCCTACATGTCACCAAGATCTATCTATGGAGAAACCAGCAACGAGGCGAAGGAGAGTGCATCTACATACCCTTGTAGATCGCTAAGCGGAAGCGTTCAAGAGAACGGGGTTGAAGGAGTCGTACTCGTCGTGATCCAAATCGCCGGAGATCCTAGTGCCGAACGGACGGCACCTCCGCGTTCAACACACGTACAGCCCAGTGACGTCTCCCATGCCTTGATCCAGCAAGGAGAGAGGGAGAGGTTGAGGAAGACTCCATCCAGCAGCAGCACAACAGCGTGGTGGTGATGGAGGAGCGTGGCAATCCTGCAGGGCTTCGCCAAGCACCGCGGGAGAGGAGGAGTACTTGGGAGAGGGGGAGGGCTGCGCCAGAACATGTGGTACGGCTGCCCTCCCACCCCCCACATATATATAGGGGCAAGGGAGAGGGGGGCCGGCCCCCTCAGATCCAATCTGAGGAGGGGGCGGCGGCCAAGGGGGGAGGAGTGCCTCCCAAGTCAAGTGGAGGCCCTCCCCCTTAGGGTTTTCCCCTTCCCATGCGCATGGGCCTTGGGGGGGCTGGTGCCCCTGGACCATTAAGGCTAGGGCGCCCCCTTATAGCCCATGCTACTGTATTGGACGTGGTGGAACAATTTCCGGACCTCCGGACCCCTCCGGAATCCTCCGGAACCTTCTGGAAGCTTCCCAGTACAATACCGAAAAAACCCGAACTTTTTCCGGAACCCGAACAACAACTTTCCATATATAAATCTTTACCTCCAGACCATTCCAGAACTCCTCGTGACGTCCGGGATCTCATCTGGGACTCCGAACAACATTCAGTAATCATATACAAACTTCCTTTATAACCCTAGCGTCATCGAACCTTAAGTGTGTAGACCCTATGGGTTCGGGAACCATGCAGACATGACCGAGACATTCTCCAATCAATAACCAACAGCGGGATCTGGATACCCATGTTGGCTCCCACATGTTCCACGATGATCTCATCGGATGAACCACGATGTCAAGGACTCAATCAATCCCGTATACAATTCCCTTTGTCTAGCGATTTAGTACTTGCCCGAGATTCGATCATCGGTATACCGATACCTTGTTCAATCTCGTTACCGGCAAGTCTCTTTACTCGTTCCGTAACACATCATCCCGTGATCAACCCCTTGGTCACATTGTGCACATTATGATGATGTCCTACCGAGTGGGCCCAGAGATACCTCTCCGTCACACGGAGTGACAAATCCCAGTCTCGATTTGTGCCAACCCAACAGACACTTTCGGAGATACCTGTAGTGCACCTTTATAGCCACCCAGTTACGTTGTGACGTTTGGTACACCCAAAGCATTCCTACGGTATCCGGGAGTTGCACAATCTCATGGTCTAAGGAAATGATACTTGACATTAGAAAAGCTTTAGCATACGAACTACACGATCTTTGTGCTAGGCTTAGGATTGGGTCTTGTCCATCACATCATTCTGCTAATGATATGATCCCGTTATCAACGACATCCAATGTCCATGGTTAGGAAACCGTAACCATCTATTGATCAACGAGCTAGTCAATAGAGGCTTGCTAGGGACATGGTGTTGTCTATGTATCCACACATGTATCTGAGTTTCCTTTCAATACAATTATAGCATGGATAATAAACGATTATCATGAACAAGGAAATATAATAATAAGAACTAATTTATCATTGCCTCTAGGGCATATTTCCAACAGTCTCCCACTTTCACTAGAGTCAATAATCTAGTTCACATCGTCATGTGATTAACACTCACACGTCACATCGCCATGTGACCAACATCCAAAGAGTTTACTAGTGTCATTAAACTAGTTCACATCATCATGTGATTAAGACTCAATGAGTTCTGGGGTTTGATCATGTTTTGCTTGTGAGAGAGGTTTTAGTCAACGGGTCTGCAACTTTCAGATCTGCATGTACTTCGCAAATCTCTAGGTCATTCTGTAAAAGCTGCTTCCACGTTCCACTTGGAGTTATTCCAAATGGTTGCTCCACTATACGTATCCGGTTTGCTACTCAAAGTCACTCGGATAGGTGTTAAAGCTTGCATCGACGTAACCCTTTACGCCGAACTCTTTATCACCTCCATAATCGAGAAACATGTCCTTATTTACTCCAAGGACAATTTTGACCGCTGTCCAATGATCCATTCCTGGATCATTCTTGTACCCCTTGACTGACTCATGGCAAGGCACACTTCCGGTGCGGTACACAACATAGCATACTATAGAGCCTACGTCTAAAGCATAGGGGATGACCTTCGTCCTTTCTCTCTTTTCTGCCGTGATCGAGCTTTAAGTCTTAACTTCATACCTTACATCTCAGGCAAGAACACCTTCTTTGACTGATCCATCTTGAACACCTTCAAGATCATGTCAAGGTATATGCTCATTTGAAAGTACCATTAAGCGGTTTTGATCTATCCTCATAGATCTTGATGCTCAATGTTCAAGTAGCTTAATCCAGGTTTTCACTTGAAAAACACTTTTCAAATAACCCTATATGCTTTACAGAAAATTCTACATCATTTCTGATCATCAATATGTCAACGACATATACTCATCAGAAATTCTATAGTGCTCCCACTCACTTCTTTGGAAATACAAGTTTCTCATAAACTTTGTATAAATCCAAAATCTTTGATCATCTCATCAAAGCGTACATTCCAACTCCGAGATGCTTACTCCAGTCCTTAGAAGGATCGCTGGAGCTAGAATACCTTTTAGCATCCTCAGGATCGACAAAACCTTTCTGATTGTATCACATACAACCTTTCCTTACGAAAACTGGTAAGGAAACTCGTTTTGACATCCATTTGCCAGATTTCATAAATGCAGCTAATGCTAACATGATTCCGACGGACTTAAGCATCGCTACGGATGAGAAAATCTCATTGTAGTCAACTCTTTGAACTTGTGAAAAACTCTTCGCCACAAGTCGAGCTTCATAGACGGTGACATTACCGTCCACGTCCGTCTTCTTCTTAAAGATCCATTTATCTCAATGGCTTGCCGATCATCGGGCAAGTCCACCAAAGTCCATGCTTTGTTATGATACATGGATCCTATCTTGGATTTCATGGCTTCTAACCATTTGTCAGAATTTGGGCCCACCATCGCTTCTCCATAGCTCGTAGGTTCATTGTTGTCTAGCAACATGACCTTCAAGACAGGATTACTGTACCACTCTGAAGTAGTACACATCCTTGTCACCCTACGAGGTACGGTAGTGACTTGATCTGAAACTTCATGATCACTATCATAAGCTTCTACTTCAATTGGTGTAGGCACCATAGGAACAACTTCCTGTGCCCTGCTACACACTAGTTGAAGTGACGGTTCAATAACCTCATCAAGTCTCCACCATCCTCCCACTCAATTCTCGAGACAAACCTTTCCTCGAGAAAGGACCCGATTCAAGAAACAATCCCTATTGCTTTCGGATCTGAATTAGGAGGTATACCCAACTGTTTTGGGTGTCCTATGAAGATGCATTTTATCTGCTTTTGGTTCGAGCTTACCAACCTGAAACTTTTTCACGTAAGCGTCACGGCCCCAAACCTTTAAGAAACGACAACTTAGGTTTCTCCAAACCACGGTTCAAATGGTGTCGTCTCAACGGAATTACGTGGTGCCCTACTTAAAGTGAGTGCGGTTGTCTCTAATGCCTAACCCATGAACGATAGTGGTAATTCTATAAGAGACATCATGGTACACACCATATCCAATAGGGTGCAACTATGATGTTCGGACACACCATCACACTATGGTGTTCCAGGCGGTATTAATTGTGAAACAATATCCACAATGTCTTAATTGCGTGCCAAAGCTCGTAACTCAGATACTCATCTCTATGATCATATCATAGACATTTTATCCTCTTGTCACGATGATCTTCAACTTCACTCTGAAATTACTTGAACCATTCAATAATTCAGACTTGTGTTTCATCAAGTAAATATACTTAGTATCTACTCAAATCATACGTGAAGTAAGAACATAACGATATCCACTGCGTGCCTTAGCACTTATTGGACTGCACACATCAAAATGTATTACTTCCAACAAGTTGCTATCTTGTTCCATCTTACTGAAAACGAGGCTTCTCAGTCATCTTGCCCATGTGGTATGATTTGCATATCTCAAGTGATTCAAAATCAAGTGAGTCCAAACGATCCATCTGCATGGAGTTTCTTCATGCGTATACACCAATAGACGTGGTTCGCATGTCTCAAACTTTTCAAAAACGAGTGAGTCCAAAGATCCATCAACATGGAGCTTCTTCATGCGTTTTATACCAATATGACTTACATGGCAGTGCCACAAGTAAGTGGTACTATCATTACTATCTTATATATTTTGGCATGAAAATGTGTATCACTACGATCGAGATTCAATAAACCATTCGTTTCAGGTGCAAGACCATTGAAGGTGTTATTCAAATAAACAGAGTAACCATTATTCTCCTTAAATGAATAACCGTATTGCGATAGACATAATCCAATCATGTCTATGCTCAACGCAAACACCAATTATTTAGGTTTAATACTAATCTTGATGGTAGAGGGAGCGTGCGATGTTGATCACTTCAAACATGGAAACACTTCCAACACATATCGTTAGCTCACCTTTAGCTAGTCTCCGTTTATTCCGTAGCCTTTTATTTCGAGTTACTAACACTTAGCAACCGAACCGGTATCTAATACCCTGGTGCTACTAGGGGTACTAGCAAAGTACACATTAACATAATGTATATCGAATATACTTCTATCGACCTTGCCAGCCTTCTCATCTACCAAGTATCTAGAGTAATTCCACTCTAGTGACTGTTCCCCTTATCATAGAAGCACTTAGTTTCGGGTTTGGGTTCAACCTTGGGTTTCTTCACTAGAGCAGCAGCTGATTTGCCGTTTCATGAAGCATCCCTTCTTGCCCTTGCCCTTCTTCAAACTAGTGGTTTCACCAACCATCAACAATTGATGCTCCTTCTTGATTTCTACTTTCAGGATGTCAAACAACGCGAATACCTCAACGATCATCATCTCTATCCTTGATATGTTATAGTTCATCACGAAGCTCTAGCAGCTTGGTGGCAATGACTTTGGAGAAACATCACTATCTCATCTGGAAGATCAACTCCCACTCGATTCAAGTGATTGTTGCACTCAGACAATCTGAGCACAAGCTCAACGATTGAGCTTTTCTCCCTTAGTTTGCAGGCTAAGAAAATCGTTGGAGGTCTCATACCTCTTGACGTGGGCACAAGCCTGAAATCCCAATTTCAGCCCTCGAAACATCTCATATGTTCCGCGACATTTCGAAAAACGTCTTTGGTGCCTCTACTCTAAACCGTTTAATTGAACTATCACGTAGTTATCAAAACGTGTATGTACGATGTTCGCAACATCCACAAACGACATTTGGGGTTCAGCACACTGAGCGATGCATTAAGGACATAAACTTTCTACCGTCCGCATAATCGCTACTGTCAACTTTCAACTATATTTTCTCTAGGAACATATCTAAACAGTGGAACTAAAGCGCGAGCTTACGACATAATTTGCAAAGATATTTTGACTATGTTCAGGATAATTAAGTTCATCTTATGAACTCCCACTCAGATAGACATCCCTCTAGTCATCTAAGTGATTACATGATCCGAGTCAACTAGGCCGTGTCCGATCATCACGTGAGACGGACTAGTCATCATCGGTGAACATCTTCATGTTGATCGTATCTACTATACGACTCATGCCCGACCTTTCGGCCTCTGTGTTCCGAGGCCATGTCTGTACATGCTAGGCTCGTCAAGTTAAACCCTAAGTGTTTTGCATGTGTAAAGCTGTCTTACACCCGTTGTATGTGAACGTAAGGATCTATCACACCCGATCATCACGTGGTGCTTCGAAACGACGAACTTTAGCAACGGTGCACAGTTAGGGGAGAACACTTCTTGAAATTGTTGTAAGGGATCATCTTATTTACTACCGTCGTTCTAAGCAAATAAGATGCATAAACATGATAAACATCACATGCAATCAAATAGTGACATGATATGGCCAATATCATTTTGCTCCTTTTGATCTCCATCTTCGGGGCTCCATGATCATCATCATCACCGGCATGACACCATGATCTCCATCATCATGATCTCCATCATCGTGTCTTCATGAAGTTGTCTCGCCAACTATTACTTCTACTACTATGGCTACCGGTTAGCAATAAAGTAAAGTAATTACATGGCATTGTTCAATGACACGCAGGTCATACAATAAATAAAGACAACTCCTATGGCTCCTGCCGGTTGTCATACTCATCGACATGCAAGTCGTGATTCCTATTACAAGAACATGATCAATCTCATACATCACATATCATTCATCACATTCTTCTTGGCCATATCACATCACATAGCATACCCTGCAAAAACAAGTTAGACGTCCTCTAATTGTTGTTTGCATGTTTTACATGGCTGCTATGGGTTTCTAGCAAGAACGTTTCTTACCTACGCAAAACCACAATGTGATATGCCAATTGCTATTTACCCTTCATAAGGACCCTTTTCAGCGAATCCGTTCCGACTAAAGTGGGAGAGACTGGCACCCGCTAGCCACCTTATGCACCAAGTGCATGTCAATCGATGGAACCTGTCTCACGTAAGAGTACGTGTAAGGTCGGTCCGGGCCACTTCATCCCACAATACCGTCGAAACAAGATTGGACTAGTAACGGTAAGCATATTGAACAAAATCAACGCCCACAACTACTTTGTGTTCTACTCGTGCAAAGAATCTACGCAATAGACCTAGCTCATGATGCCACTGTTGGGGAACGTAGAAGAAATTCAAAATTTTCCTACGTGTCACCAAGATCTATCTATGGAGAAACCAGCAACGAGGGGAAGGAGAGTGCATCTACATACCCTTGTAGATCGCTAAGCGGAAGCGTTCAAGAGAACGGGGTTGAAGGAGTCGTACTCGTCGTGATCCAAATCGCCGAAGATCCTAGTGCCGAATGGACGGCACCTCCGCGTTCAACACACGTACAGCCCGGTGACGTCTCCCATGCCTTGATCCAGCAAGGAGAGAGGGAGAGGTTGAGGAAGACTCCATCCAGCAGCAGCACAACGGCGTGGTGGTGATGGAGGAGCGTGGCAATCCTGCAGGGCTTCGCCAAGCACCGCGGGAGAGGAGGAGTACTTGGGAGAGGGGGAGGGCTGTGCCAGAACATGTGGTATGGCTGCCCTCCCACCCCCCACATATATATAGGGGCAAGGGAGAGGGGGGTAGGCCCCCTCAGATCCAATCTGAGGAGGGAGCGGCAGCCAAGGGGGGGAGGAGTGCCTCCCAAGTCAAGTGGAGGCCCTCCCCCTTAGGGTTTTCCCCTTCCCATGCACATGGGCCTTGGGGGGGCTGGTGCCCCTGGCCCATTAATGCTAGGGCACCCCCTTACAGCCCATGCTACTGTATTGGACGTGGTGGAACAATTTCCGGACCTCCGGACCCCTCCGGAATCCTCCGGAACCTTCTGGAAGCTTCCCGGTACAATACCGAAAAAACCCGAACTTTTTCCGGAACCCGAACAACAACTTTCCATATATAAATCTTTACCTCCGGACCATTCCGGAACTCCTCGTGACGTCCGGGATCTCATCCGGGACTCCGAACAACATTCAGTAACCACATACAAACTTCCTTTATAACCCTAGCGTCATCGAACCTTAAGTGTGTAGACCCTACGGGTTCGGGAACCATGCAGACATGACCGAGACGTTCTCCGATCAATAACCAACAGCGGGATCTGGATACCCATGTTGGCTCCCACATGTTCCACGATGATCTCATCGGATGAACCACGATGTCAAGGACTCAATCAATCCCGTATACAATTCCCTTTGTCTAGCGATATAGTACTTGCCCGAGATTCGATCGTCGATATACCGATACCTTGTTCAATCTCGTTACCGGCAAGTCTCTTTACTCGTTCCGTAACACATCATCCCGTGATCAACCCCTTGGTCACATTGTGCACATTATGATGATGTCCTACCGAGTGGGCCCAGAGATACCTCTCTGTCACACGGAGTGACAAATCCCAGTCTCGATTCGTGCCAACCCAACAGACACTTTCGGAGATACCTGTAGTGCACCTTTATAGCCACCCAGTTACGTTGTGACGTTTGGTACACCCAAAGCATTCCTACGGTATTCGGAAGTTGCACAATCTCATGGTCTAAGGAAATGATACTTGACATTAGAAAAGCTTTAGCATACGAACTACATGATCTTTGTGCTAGGCTTAGGATTGGGTCTTGTCCATCACATCATTCTACTAATGATGTGATCCCGTTATCAACGACATCCAATGTCCATGGTTAGGAAACCGTAACCATCTATTGATCAACGAGCTAGTCAATAGAGGCTTGCTAGGGACATGGTGTTGTCTATGTATCCACACATGTATCTGAGTTTCCTTTCAATACAATTATAGCATGGATAATAAACGATTATCATGAACAAGGAAATATAATAATAATAATAACTAATTTATCATTGCCTCTAGGGCATATTTCCAACAAGACGAGTAGAACTATCAAGAGTTTTGAGTGTGAATCATCTTCATCAACATTGCACGCAAGTTCACACTTTGATCATATCCCTTATTACCCAGTTTTTATGCATTAGATCAAACCTCAAACTTTGTATGATTAGGATCTAATTAAATTGTGGGTTTTGGGAAGTAGATTGAGGTAGCACCTATTACCTATTTTATTATCAAACCCTTGGGAGTTACTTCTACGTTTGCTTATTATGCCATGCTATGCTAGTAAACGTGGATTGGGTGAGTGAATTTTCATGACAGATGTGAGATTGTTAATTGATGGTTTATTTAAGGTGGCAACTTAAACACACATCTGGGTGGATTGAGGCACCTGGTTACTCCAGGACTTGCATGTCTAGGCACCTGGGTTTCCAGGACTTGCCTGTTTTTCTTCGGACCGCCACCCATGTTCAAAGGGATCATGAGATTATTCAAACTAGAAACTTCCGTGTGCAGCCACATGCTATTATGGGCTCTAGCATAGTTGACTAAGTTGTGCGAACTCTTACGGGGTGGACTAGCAGATGTAGGGGATGTAGGTTGGTACGGTCTACCCCTATGTAAGGTGCAAGTGCTTCTGAAAGACTATGTCTCGGTCATCCGTTTCTCAAACATCATGTAGTGCGAGAAACCAAGCGGAGGCGATCGAGTCATGTGGGGAAAAGTGCGCAAACCTCTGCAGAGTGTATAAACTAATCATGATTAGCCATGTCCTCGGTTATGGACATCTTGAGTATCTAGTACTTGATTTTCCTGTGAATCTCATCATGTTACTTTAATTAATATTGTTGGGTTTAATGAGTACTTTTAATTGGGATTGAGAATGCTGTCAACCATTCTCAATGTTTAACAACCACCATGATAGTTAAATAAATTTACTCCTTTGCAGTAGGGAAAAATTGGCTTTTTGCAAAAACTGTAACCATAGAGCTTTTCCACCAGCCAAATATGCATGTAGAGATAGCCATTATTCATCATTTGCTCTATGGTGTGAATTTTCCAGTACATTCAATGTACTGACCCTTTATGGCTGCAACGTCTCATGTTGCAGGATCTTATGACGAGTAAGTGATACGTTAGGGTTACGATTTCCTATACTCAACTTTGCCGTTGGTGTTGATGGGAATCCACAACCTTGTTGCTTCCGCTATTTGGATTGAGGTAATAGTATTTACGTTACTTTATACATGTGATTTACCTCTGTTATAAATCCTCGAGTACTGTGTGTGTCAGCATACTGATCCAGGGATGACACGTAAGCACAGAGACTTGACCCATTCGGGTCGGGTCGCTACACGAATGAATCAGTCAATTGATAGTACTGAGGACACTTATCTTGTAAGAAGTCCTCAAGATCAGCATTACGCACATATGCGTCAAATTCATACTTGATGCCTGCTTTGACCATAAACTCGTCTGATGGCCACTCACAAGCTCGCACTTCGCCATCCCTTGGTGGTTCATCGTCTTGCTCACGCATAGCACGGCTGGGTCCTTTCTTTGTTGAGGAACAACCTTGATACATTCTCCTAGACATATTTGTTTTTCTGAAAAATTTCTGAATTTTTTAGTAACTTCAAAATAAAAGTGAATAGAACTAAACAAGATTGGTAGCAACTACTCCAACAAGTGCCTAGAGCCTATATCATGCATTAGAATTACTTGGGACCTCATAAATTTGACACGCAAGCTCAAGAACAGGGTCACCTATGCAGCAAAAATTTGCAATGAATAAAGCACTCGAACAAAAACTAATTGGATCAATGGAGGAGTCACATACCAATCAACAATCTCCCAAAGCATTTTTGCGAATGAAGCTTTGAGCAAGGAGATCGAAAATTGCAGCAAAATGAGCTAGAACTTGTGCTTGAGCTGGATGGGGATTTTTTTGGGAAGAAGATGGAGTGTGTGGGTGCAGGAATAAGTGGAGGGGGGCCACCGTGGGCCCACGAGACAGGGGGGCGCGCCCAGGGGGTGTGGGCGCGCCCTCCACCCTCGTGGCCAGGTGCTTGCCCCCCTGCAGTGTTTCAGTGCCTAAAATCCTCAAATATTCCATAAAAAATCATACTAAATTTGCAGGGCATTTGGAGCACTTTTATTTTCGGGATATTTTTTATTGCACGGATAATTCAGAAAACAGACAGATAATACTATTTTTGCTTTATTTATTCTAAATAACAGAAATTAAAAAGAGGGTACAGAAGGTTGCGCCTTCTAGTTTCATCCATCTCATGATCATCAAAATGAATCCACTAACAAGGTTGGTCAAGTCATGTTAAGAAACTCATTTCGAATAACACGGGACTGGAGAAATTTCGAATAACACTAAGTTACCTCAACGGGGATATGAACATCCCAAACAATATGGATATCATACTTTTTCTTCAAAGTAGGAAGAGCAAATTCAAAAGCTCCAATAATGATAGTTGGAACTTTTCCAATAGAATTGATGATATGAACTTGAGATTGTTTCCTCAGAAAGTGTATCGTATGCTCAT
Organism: Triticum dicoccoides; assembly: GCF_002162155.2. NCBI lineage: Eukaryota > Viridiplantae > Streptophyta > Magnoliopsida > Poales > Poaceae > Triticum > Triticum dicoccoides. Next base: position 116,436,976 of record NC_041381.1, read on the forward strand.
TACCATTAACATGAAAAGTGACATTGCCTTTGTTGCAATCAATAACAGCCCCTGTAGTATTCAAAAATGGTCTACCAAGGATAATCGACATACTATCGTCCTCAGGAATATCAAGAATAACAAAGTCCGTTAAGATAGTGACATTTGCAACCACAACAGGCACATCCTCACAAATACTGACAGGTATAGCAGTTGATTTATGAGCCATTTGCAAAGATATTTCAGTAGGTGTCAACTTATTCAATTCAAGTCTATGATATAAAGAGAGAGGCATAACACTAACACCGGCTCCAAGATCACATAAACCAGTTTTAACATAATTTCTTTTAATGGAGCATGGTATAGTTGGTACTCCCGGATCTCCAAGTTTCTTTGGTATTCCACCCTTAAAAGTGTAATTAGCAAGCATGGTGGAAATTTCAGCTTCCGGAATCTTTCTTTTATTTGTAATGATATCATTCATATATTTAGCATAAGGATTTGCTTTAAGCATATCAGTTAAGCGCATACGTAAGAAGATAGGTCTAATCATTTCAGCAAAGCGCTCAAAATCCTCATCATCCTTTGTCTTGGATGGTTTAGGAGGAAAGGGCATGGGTTTCTGAACCCATGGTTCTCTTTCTTTACCGTGCTTCCTAGCAACAAAATCTCTCTTATCATAACGTTGATTCTTTGATTGTGGGTTATCAAGATCAACAGCAGGTTCAATCTCTACATCATTATTATTGCTAGGTTGAGCATCAACATGAACATTATCATTAAAATTATCACTGGGTTCATGTTCATCACCTGATTGTGTTTCGGCATCAGAAATAGAAATATCATTGGGATTCTTAGGTGTGTCTACAACAAGTTCACTAGAAGCATGCAAAGTCCTATCATTTTTCTTTTTCTTCTTTTTGGAAGAACTAGGTGCCTCTAAATTATTTCTCTGAGAATCCTGCTCGATTCTCTTAGGGTGGCCTTCAGGATACAAAGGTTCCTGAGTCATTCTACCCGTTCTAGTAGCCACTCTAACAGCAAAGTCGTGTTTATTGTTTAATTCATCGAGTAAATCACTTTGAGCTTTAAGTACTTGCTCAGCTTGAGTGGTAACCATAGAAGCATATTTGCTAATGAGTTTAAGTTCGGCTTTAACTCTAGCCATATAATCACTCAAGCGTCCTATCTCGAAAGCATTATTCTTTAATTCTCTACCAACATAAGCATTAAAACTTTCTTGTCTAGCCATAAAGTCATCAAATTCATCTAAGCATGGGATATGAAATTTAGTAGAGGGAATTTCAACTTTATCATATCTATAGAGCGAATTTACCTTTACTACTTGTGTCAGGTTATCAAGATAATGTATTTCTTCAACAGGCGGTATATTAAGACCATGTATTTCTTCAATATGAGGTAAATTCTTAACATCTTCAGCTTTAGTACCTTTTTCTTTCATAGATTTCTTTGCCTCTTGCATATCTTCAGGACTGAGAAATAGAACGCCCCTCTTCTTCGGAGTTGGTTTAGGAATAGGCTCAGGAGTTGGCTCAATTGGCTCAGGAATTGCCTCAGGAATTGGCTCAGGAAGAGTCTAATTATTTTCATTAGTCAACATATTATTCAATAGTAATTCAACTTGGTTGACCGTTCTTTCCCTGAAAACACAACCAGCACAACTATCCAAGTAGTCCTTGGAAGCATTGCTTAGTCCATTATAAAAGATATCAAGTATTTCATTTTTCTTAAGAGGATGATCAGGCAAAGCATTAAGTAATTGGAGAAGCCTCCCCCAAGCTTGTGGGAGACTCTCTTCTTTGATTTGCACAAAATTATATATTTCCCGCAAGGCAGCTTGTTTCTTATGAGCAGGGAAATAGTAGCAGAGAAGTAATAAATCATATCCTGGGGACTACGCACACAACCAGGATCAAGAGAATTAAACCAAGTTTTAGCATCACCCTTTAATGAGAACGGAAATATCTTAAGGATATAATAATAGCGAGACTTCTCATCATTAGTAAATAGGGTGGCTATATCATTTAACTTGGTAAGATGAGCCACAACAGTTTCAGATTCAACCAAAGTAACTATTTCAGGATCAATAGAGAATTCATAATCCTTATCAGTAACACAGATAGGTGAAGTAGCAAAAGCGGGGTTAGGTTTCATTCTAGCATTAAGGGATTGTTGCTTCCATTTAGCTAATAACTTCTTAAGATCATATCTATTTTTGCAAGCAAAGATAACTCTAGCAGCTTCCTCATCCATAACATAACCCTCAGGAACAACAGGCAATTCATAATCAGGGGGAGAACTTTCATCATCACTATCATCGATAATAGCATCTTCAATAATTTCATTCTCTCTAACCCTAGCAAATTGTTCATCAAGAAATTCACCTAACGGCAAAATAGTATCACGCACAGAAGTAGTTTCATCATAAGTATCACGCATAGCAGAAGTGGCATCATCAATAACATGCGACATATCAGAATTCATAGCAATAGCAGGTTTAGGTGTCGCAAGCTTACTCAAAACAGAAGGAGAATCTAGTGCAGAGCTAGATGGCAGTTCCTTACCTCCCCTCGTAGTTGAGGGAAAAATCTTAGTTCTTTCGTCTTTCAAGTTCCTCATAGTGATCAACAGATATAAATCCCAAGTGACTCAAAGAATAAAGCTATGTCTCCCTGGCAACGGCGCCATAAATTAGTCTTGATAACCCACAAGTGTAGGGGATCGCAACAGCTTTCGGGGGTAGAGTATTTAACCCAAATTTATTGATTCGACACAAGGGGAGCCAAAAGAATATTCTTAAGTATTAGCAGTTGAGTTGTCAATTCAACCACACCTGGATAACTTAGTATCTGCAGCAAAGTATTTAGTAGCAAAGTAGTATGATAGTAATGGTAACAGTGACAAAAGTAAAGATAGCAGTTTTGTAGTAGTTGTAACAGTAGCAATGGAAAAGTAAATAAGCGAAGCACAATATGTGAAAAGCTCGTAGGCATTGGATCAGTGATGGATAATTATGTCGGATGATATTCCTCATGTAATAGCTATAGCATAGGGTGACACAGAACTAGCTCCAGTTCATCAATGTAATGTAGGCATGTATTCCGAATATAGTCATAAGTGCTTATAGAAAAGAACTTGCATGACATCTTTTGTCCTACCCTCCCGTGGCAGTGGGGTCCTAGTGGAAACTAAGGGATATTAAGGCCTCCTTTTAATAGAGAACCGGAACAAAGCATTAGCACATAGTGAATACATGAACTCCTCAAACTATGGTCATCACCGAGAAGTATCCTGATTATTGTCACTTCGGGGTTGTCGGATCATAACACATAATAGGTGACTATAGAATTGCAAGATAAGATCAAGAACTCACATATATTCATGAAAACATAATAGGCTCAGATCTGAAATCATGGCACTCGGGCCCTAGTGACAAGTATTAAACATAGCAAAGTCACAGCAACATCAATCTCAGAACATAGTGGATACTAGGGATCAAACCCTAACAAAACTAACTTGATTACATGGTAAATCTCATCCAACCCATCACCGTACAGCAAGCCTACGATGGAATTACTCACGCACGACGGTGAGCATCATGAAATTGGTGATGGAGGATGGTTAATGATGACGACGGTAACGAATCCCCCTCTCCGGAGCCCCGAATGGACTTCGGATCAGCCCTCCTGAGAGAGATTAGGGCTTAGCGGCGGCTCCATATCGTAAAACGCGATAAAACTTTCTCTCTGATTTTTCTCTACGGAACGGAATATATGGAGTTGGAGTTGAGGTTGGTGGAGCATCAGGGGGCCCACGAGACAGGGGGGCGTGCCCCCCACCCTCGTGGGCAGGGTGTGGGCCCCCTGGCCTTAATTCTTTCGCCAGTATTTTTTATATTTTCCAAAAGTTATCTCCATGGATTTTCAGGTCATTCCGAGAACTTTTGTTTTCTGCACAATAAACAACACCATGGCAGTTCTGCTGAAAACAGCGTCAGTCCGGGTTAGTTTCATTGAAATCATACAAGTTAGAGTCCAAAATAAGGGCAAAAGTGTTTGGAAAAGTAGATACATTGGAGACGTATTAGCGGGATGAACTCCTACCACAAGATCGCATACGAGTAATTCAAGAGGAATTGGCGGCATTCTTTCTTGACCACGTATCTACAAACACGGAGAATACCATATGGAAGTTGAGTTCAGATGTTAGGGGACGTAAGAGATCTTATATTTATATATATATATATATAGCCAGTAGCGTCGCATAGATATATGAAAACTTGTTGTTCGACCAATCTATCGGAGAAGGAGAGGTCGATCACTTCTCTCTGTGTATATATGTTCATGACGATCTTCTGTAATTAATGGTTTCCTTCATTTTCTTACTAGCTAGCTAGCGTGTCGAGTCCTCTTTATACGTAGCGTCGACCAAGCACGGAGATAAGAGAGGACACTCCTCTCTATTAGCTAGCTAACACAATATATGAAACCCCTAAGTTAACCCTACAAAACCCCCAAAAACCCCCCAACGCCCCCCCCCCTCCTTCAGAAAACAACCCAGCCCCTGAACTGCTGACGCATGGAAGCCTTTTGGTCCCGGTTGGTGGCACCAACCAGGACAAAAGGTCCCCCTGCCTGGGCAAGCTGCTCCGGCCATGTGGAGCCCTATCTGTCCCGGTTCCCGATGGAACCGTGACTAAAGGTAGAGGGCTTTAATTACGACCCTCTAGTCCCAGTTCGGGAACCAGGACAAATGGCCCTCACGAACCGGTTTAAATGGCCCTTTTTCTACTAGTCTCCATTCCAAAATAGATGACCCAACTTTGTACTAAAGTTAGTATAAAGTTGAGTCATCTATTTTGGAACGGAGGGAGTAGCTTCTAGTTACAATCTTAAGATAATTTCTCTATAAACTACATTTCTAGTCTCGGAAGATGGACACCCACCGATCATCCTCAATCAAGAACTTGAGACCACTGCGTGAAGTAACGCGTGATACCGCAACATAAAAATGTCCATGTAAAAATACTGGCTCCCACAAATATACACATATCTTAGACAAAGTCTGCCCTTGGCTCTTCTTGATCGTCATAGCCATTGGCGGAACCAGCGGGTGTGCCGTGGCACACCCAGAAATTCTGAGATTTTTTTATATACATATACCATCATTGACTAATTCTTTGACTATTGAGCCCACTGCCCAGGCCCACCTCATCCTCTCGGGCTCCACTGTGAGCGAGCGAGACGAGAGGCAGAGCCGCATCGCGCTTAGCCGCCGCCGCTCCCTGCTCGCGCTCCACCCCGCCGCTCCACACTTGCGCTCGGCCGCCGCCGCTTCCCGCTCGCGCTTGGAGGCCGCCGCTAGAGACCTGGAGTTCCTACCCGTCGCGGCCATCGCCGGTCCCGCCTCCCCTGCCGAGGCGCCGTCGGCGTCGAGCCGACCTAGACCAGATGGCCGCCGCTCCGTTATCCGGAGGATCTGATCCCATCTCCCGACGACCGACGCTCGTTCTCCTCCGGTGATTCGGTCCTTCCCGTTCCGTCGCTCTCCACCCCGGTCATGGGTCAGTGGGTGTGTTTTTGACCAGATGCTAGATCCCATTTGTTATACTGCAGCTTTGCCTCTGTAGTGTTGTTTCTAAATTTGTACAAAATATTGTTAGGCTGTTAGCAGAAGTGCAGAACATCAGTAGGCTGTGTTTTCTTAGTAATTGTTGTTTTGTGAACAAAAAAGCTCCAGAGGACTAGGGATGTGCCATTTTTTGTTCTAGTCTTGCTGTCTTGCTGACATTATGTTCCAAATATAGAACTGAAGTTGAAAAGGAATGGTGACATCAAGTCTTTTTTTCGGAATTATGAGGCAAAATCAAGAAAGGTTGCAGCCGAAGAGCAACCGGAACCTGATATTGATCCACCTTCAGTCCATTTGGATGCAAAGATTGACATTGATGTTGATCCACCTCCTGTCCATTCCGATGCAGAGATTGACATTGATATTGATCCACCTCCAGTCCATTCTGATGCAGAGATTGACATTGATATTGATGATGAAGCACCACGGCAACCATCACCCCAACATCCACATGCAAGGTCATATAATATTCAAAGGCTTCCACCTGATCCAGGGGAAAGGATTCCTATTTCGGAGTACAATGTTGATGATCAAGATGAAGTTCGGAGACGGTACATTGCAAAGAATGCAGTCCAACCATATGCACACAACTTTGAAGTCAAGAAAATGTATGGTAAAAATCGACACTTCAACTTTGTTTGGTTTGAGAACTATAAATGGCTAGAATATAGTGTCAAATATGAGGCTGCATTTTGCTTTGGGTGTTATTTGTTCAAAGGCAAATCGAATGGGGGCCCTAAGGGTGATGCCTTTGTTAAAGGTGGTTGGAAAAATTGGTATAGGCCTGATGCATTAGACAAACATGTGGGTGGTATTAACAGCATTCACAACAAAGCTCAAGAGAAGTACAATTTATTTGTGGCACCCCAACCATCAATTGATAACATTATGGTGAGGGTGTGTAAAGAGGATTTACGTATGTACAAGGCTAGGCTGACTTATTCACTTAGATGCTTGAGGTTTCTTTTGAACCAAGGATTGGCATTTCGTGGACATGATGAGAGTGAAGAATCTAGCAATAGGGGGAACTTTCTTGAACTTCTTAAATGGCTTTCGAAAAATGACGAAGAAGTTAATAAACATGTATTCAACAATGCTCCTGGGAATTGCATCTTGACTAGTCCAAAGATACAAAATCAAATAATTGAATATTGTGCGGCGCATACAACTAAAAGAATTATTGAAGATATTGGTGCTGACCACTATGCAATCCTAGCTGATGAGTCTAATGATGCATCTCATAAAGAACAACTTGCTCTCTGCATACGATTTGTTGACAAATCAGGAAGAGGATGTGAGATGTTCCTTGGAGTTGTTCATGTTGCCAATACAACTTCATTGTCACTTAAGGATGCAATTCAAACTTTGCTAAAGATCATCATTTGACTCATAGTCAAATACGTGGGCAAGGATATGATGGGGCTAGCAACATGAAAGGGGAGGTTAAAGGGTTGAAAACATTGATCATGAAAGAGTCACCCTTTGCCTACTACATCCATTGTTTCGCACATGAACTTCAGTTGGTTCTTATAGCTGTGGCAAAGGACAATGAACCATGTTTGTGGTTCTTTAATCATGTTTCTTACTTTCTCAATATTGTTGGAGTTTCTTGTAAGCGCCATGACATGCTTCGAGATGTTAGAGCTCAAAAGGTGTTGGAAGCACTTGAAATGGGTGAGATTGAAAGTGGAAGTGGGCTAAATCAAGAGATGGGACTAGCTAGACCCGGCGACACTTGTTGGGGTTCTCATTTTAAAACCATTATGCACATTGTTAGCATGTATTCCACAATCCTTGAAGTACTTGATGCTATTGGAAAAGATCCTTCACAAAAAAGTGAGTGGACAAGAATACGTGGAGTTGCTCAAGCCTTTGAATCATTTGACTTTGTTTTCAATCTTCACTTGATGCTTGTTATTCTTGGCTATACAAATGAGTTGTCCAAATCTTTGCAAAAGAGAGATCAAGATATTGTCAATGCAATGACAGTTGTTAGTTTGGCAAAGAGTAGAATGCAACACATGAGGTCTCATGGTTGGGAAGAATTTCTTGCAAAGCTAACCTTATTTTGCAACAAACATGACATTGAAGTTCCTTTGTGGGAGGATATTTATGAGCCTAATCAAAGATCACGTCGGTATTATGAAGTACAAACAAATGATCATCGTTATAGAAGAGAAGTATATCTTGGTGTCATTGATCAAACCATTCAAGAGCTTGACAATCGGTTTGATGAGGTTAATACGGAGTTGCTTATTTGCATGTCGGCTTTGAATCCCCTCAATTCATTTGCTTCTTATGATGCACTCAAGGTAATGAGACTTGCTGAATTCTATCCCATGGACATTTCAAGCACAGATTTGATAAGGCTAGAATTTCAACTTACTAATTTATTGATGATATGAGACCAGATGATAGGTTTAGAAATGCAAGTAATATTGGTGAGCTCTCTATTATGCTTGTTGCAACAAAGAAGCATGTTCTTTATGATTTGGTCTACTTACTCATCAAACTGATATTGATTTTACCGGTGGCGACGGCGAGTGTTGAAAGAGTATTTTCAGCAATGAATCTAGTGAAAAATAAGTTGAGGACTACTATGAGTGATGATCGCTTGAATGATTGCTTGGTGACATTTATTGAACGGGATGTGTTCATGGAAGTAAGCGAAGATGACATAGTTGATGCTTTTATGGCAATGCAAAAACGTAGAGTTACCTAGTGATGTAATTTTCTACTTGTGCTTCTTTCGTGTAAGACTACTCGTATTGTAATTGAGCACATTTGAGATATATTTTGTGATTGTGAGATTTGCATTAAGCTACTCATGTTATTATTTTGCCATATTTTGTCTGACACATTGATTAGGTGGGAAAAAAATTATAGTGTGCACACCCTTCATTTTTTTTCCTGGGTCCGCCACTGGTCATAGCATAACATAACCTTATTGGAAATTGACATATTTGAAGCGTGAAAGGACAATTAGATCCTGCTGAATTCAAAACTATATGTGGATTTTTTATGTAAACGCTCAGGCACATGTGCATTACATATGTGCAAAAATTCATAACCATACTTTCACACGTAGCGTACAGAAAAAAGACAAAAACCTTTTTCTAAACTGGGCCCTCTTGTTGTTGTTGGGCTGAAATTTTGCCTTTTGTACAACCTATAAATCACAAAATTTTCAAATGATTCTTCACATTTGCGTGCGGAAAACTTACAAGATTCCGCGGATCTTCTTTCAATTTTTTAAAACTTTGGAGTATAACATTCGATTATTTTTTTATCAAATACAGCTCGGGCGTCATTGGCATTTTCTGAGGAACAATACATTGTATGCAAAAAGTTAAAGAAAAAGAAACTCCATGGGGCATGACGTGGTCACATCTAATGCATGGGACATGCACGTAGCCCCGCCCGGGAGCCCCGGCATGCGCCACGAACTCGTATTCCCCTCTCAGATAGAACAACATTTATTTGACTTGCACGTATGTCAACCATGAAACATAGCTTTAACATATTTTATCCGTAACAATTTTTCAAAAAAATAAAACTTATAGATAAGCAATACCAGAGAACTCAGCCAAAGAGTTGGGCGAGGAAACATCAGAGTCGGCACCCCATGAAGAACGAAAGCCACATAAAGAATCAGCTACAATAAGGGACGAAACAAATAACTAACTAAATAAAATAAATAAGGACTGTGTTAACCACCAGTCGACTGGTGGTTAGCAACAGATCCGCACGAGTCCGATCCACTTCTCCCGATAGTTAGCGATCGATGCGCTATCTTCTCACGCTCGCTTTCCACTGATTTTTTTTCCTTCTCTCAAAAACCGTAGTAAATCGCTAGTGGTTTTTTCTGGTTTTTCGCTGCATAATATGAAAAGAAAATAAAGGTGCTTGAAAGAGGATTTGAACCCAAGTCTATGCAATAGCTGTTGAGCCTAATATCCAACTAAGCCACCTATTTTTATTGTCTATTGTAGATAAACAACGTTATTTAAACCTTTCTTATTTCTGTCATATTAGAAGAAGAAAAAAGTTTGACTTGGTAACTTTGGCATGACCAGCGTGATAACTATGGTATGAGCAACATGATAACTATACCATGATAAGGCTGGTAACTACAGTACGAGAAGGTTAATGCATGGGGAAGTATGGTAATTTAACACAGAAATTACTGGTGAAAATGTTTCAAAAACTTCCCCCCTTGGATGAAAGATACCGTGGTGTTTAAAACGTAAGATATTAGTTATCATATGTGCGATGTATACATTATCATGTTTTTTACACAGAAATTACCGGGTGTATGTTTTTCAACAAAAAAATCTGGTCAAAAATTACAATGGCGTTTCTATGGGAGTTATGAACTTTGTATGTCTCTATTACCATGCTATTTACATAGAAATTACCGGCCCCCCCTCGTCACAGTCGCCACATTTACCAGGATCGGGTACATAAGTTATCAGGTGTACCATGTATGAGTTATCATGTTATTTGCACATAAGTTACCGTGGCATGTTTCAGCGACTTGCCCCACCCCCACCCTCGCCGACCAAGTCATCAGGACCGGGGGTACATAAGTTATCGGGTCCGCAATGTTTGAGTTATCATGTTATTTGCACAGAAGTGGTATGTTTCAACAACTCCCCCACCCCCACCCTCGCCGAAGTTATCGACAATGTTTCTAGGACCGGGGCACACAGGTTATCAGGTCTATGAAATGTGAGTTACCATGCTGTTCACATGAAAGTTACCGAGGGGTTGTTTCGTCAACTCCCCACCCCCACCCCCGTACCAAAGTTATCGGGACTGGGGTCCATAAGTTATCAGGTATACGATGTGTGACTTATCATACTGTTCATACAAAAAAGTTATCGAGTGTATGTTTATATTAGTTTTTTTTTCAAAAAAAGCTACGACGATATTTGTACATAAGCTATCAGGTTTGTGGTACATATAATTATCAATCTCATTACAAAAAGAATTTCCCCAGATATGACAAATGTGAAAAAGACCGTTGTTCGAATTCTATAGAAGTGAAACATTTATTTCTCTAGAAAACATTCATCACTACAAAAAAGAGACAAGTGGAGTACAAAACACGTTGCATCGGCTCTTTAAAAAACTTGCAGCGAATGGTTTTGTCTCCTCATCGAAGACGTTGTGGTCTTTCTTGCTCGCTCTCATTTGCTAAGGTAGAAATACAAATTAACCCGCAAATGAAACAGAATAGGTAGTCAGCTCAGCTGGTAATGCGTTGTGGCCACAACCAATAAATTGTGTGTTCGAATCTTAGTGGTGACACTATTTTTTTAAGCTCTTTTTACGCGCCAGAGCAGAAGCAACAGTCGGCAGAGCAAAAAGATCGAAGGAAAAATTAAGAAATCGATCGTACGTGCCTGTCGCTAACTAACAGTCCGCAGGAAAATAGCTTTTCTCAATAAATAAATAAAAGAAAGATGGGTCAACCCAATCCGAATCAAGCAAGGCAAGAACCGACGTATACTCACCAACAACGCAATCAACAGGACGATTTCCTAGTGGGATCTCTTGGTGCCGCCGACGCAATCCACAGCAGAGGAACTCTGACCTTGAACCCCTACATGAGCATCCAGGCAAATACCTTAATTACTCGATGTGAATGCATAAAATAATTAACAAAAGACAGACCAAATAGATTGGACAAACCAGTAGATGTAGAGCCAATGACACGATGAACAGCAGTACGGCCAGGGGCGGAGCTAGTTTGCAGAAAATTTTCAATATACAAGCTCCTGTGTGCCTTTATAGACCGTATGGCAGTCTAGTTTGTACGTAGAAACAATGACAAGAAAAGATTCAGCGCCACTTAGGCTACTGGGCGCCACTTAGAAATGTTGGGCTGGTACTCTGCTACTGGGCCTTATCCTTAACGCTGGCCGATTGATGGAAGTCCAGGACACCGAGCCAGCGCCTTGATCGCTCAAAAGGAAAAAAAGCAAGCGCCTCGAGGCTGTGATTCCGCTGATTCAACTGTCGTATCGTGGAATTTGGGCAACGCCACGCCGCATGCCCTCATCATTTTTTCGACCCTCGCGGATCGCCGCCTCTCGTTGATCGATCTGCTTAACCTGCCCATGTCGTCCTTCCCAGTACACATTGGGCGAATCTGCCGTCTAGCAGACAAGTTGGCGACGGGGTTGTGCACAATTTCGGCCATCGTCTGATAGTTTCTTGTGAGTGTTTATTAATTTAATTCTCTTCGAATTGTTAGTAAAGAAGAGAGGATTATCTTCATTCCCTAATTTTTTTGATTAATCTATTGTAACATTCAGTCAATTTTGAGTGTGGTTTGCATTGGCTCGCTATAAAACTTGTACAGGAGTGCAAGAGAAACATGTTGAATTTTAATATTTTCTCCATCTATCGACGTTGAAAGTCAAAGAATAATTTATAGTTTTGTTGTTATTATTATGAATTTTTTATGTCATACCACCTTTTTTTAGAAAAGGAGGAAACCCCCGGCATCTGCATCTGGGCGATGCATACGGCCATTTTATAAATTATTATCACAAGGCCTTACAAAATCATACAACAGTAAGACTAAGCCATCGTCTAAGCAACAACTGTCGCTACACCTATCCAATTGATGAAGGGGCGATGATAGTCTGGGTCTAATACCAAACAGACATCGCAGCCAAACATAAACATCTAAGACCTGAGGTCCCAACCAGGACGCCTGCCTGGTATGGGGCACCTACCAGTCCGGCGCACTCCTCAACCAGGACGCCTGCCGGGTATGGGGTCGCCGCAGCCACCTGCCACGAGTCCATCTTCAGAGTTGTACTGTTGCATCTACCGTGCCAGGTCTCTCTGCCATCGACGCCACCACGACGCCAGACAGCGTCGAACTCCGAATCTGCACTGTGCCACGCCGTCCAGATCCGTCGCCATCAATATATGGATGAAGCACCGCTCCATCAAAGAAGCCGTCCGCTGGTCCCACGAAGCCGAGTGCACCTTCAAGAATGCTGCCCCCAAGGGGGTTACGACACATGATTGCCGCCAACATCCGATCAGTTGATTTAGGGTTTCCCCCGGAGGTATTGAGTGGAGTTGGGAGCTTCACCTCGATGATGCCTTCATGAAGGAAACGATGATAAGGGCACCGTCATCACCGGCTCCGGCCATCGACCAAAAATCAGGTTTTCACCCGGATCCGTCCCAAGAAATTTACCCAACAACCAGTGCACTATCTCGACCGCCTTCAAAGCCCCAGATCCAGCCGCCTAGATCCGGCAACCAACCGCAGCAACAGTGCCACCGTGGGATCCCTGGCGCACCGGCCACTGCCTGAGTGTGCCACCACTGGAGCCTAGGGGGAGGGCTCCCACCCCGCCTCGCCAAGCCACGAGAGCCGCCGGAGAAGGATCCCACGCGCTCGTCACCATCTCTGATCCGAACCAATCCATAGCAGATCGCCGTCACAGATTCGCCTTGGACAGGGACTGCACCATGCCATGCCGCGGCGGGAAGCCCGAGCTTCACCGGCCGCCACCCTCCAGGGCCACCGCCCCGGGATCCAGACAGAACTTTGCCGCTGCCACCGGCCAAGTTTCGCCGCCGCTGACCGGCCAAGCCACCGGTCACTGCATCACCATGCGAGCACAGCCAGCCGGCCAACCAACTCCGACGAAGAAGAAGGCCACCATCACCAAGCCTAGGGCCGGCGCCCCAGATATTCTCATGTTGCAGATTAAGTCCAGGAGCAGTGCCCCGCCGACGGCGATTGAGATCGGTAGCACAACGAATTAGCCCGACATGAGTTAAGGCCAGATCCACCGTTGCCGGTGTCGTCCTCCCCCGCCGCCGCCGCACCACTTCCATGTCGCCGCCGATCTGGCCGGAGAGGAGCGCCGCCTCCCAACCAGATCGAGATCCGAGGAGAAACCCCCGCTGCTGTCACGCCACAAGGGCTTTGCCCTGTGACGCCCCGGGCGACGGCGGCGGAGGGGAACGGAGGAGGGGCGAGGCTGTAGGAGGAGGGCGGGGGCTCCCCGGTGCGGGGCGGCGCCGCCGCACGGGGGAGGGACAGCCCTCACGCAGTAAATCATCTATCGGACAGACGATCATCAACAGCAGCTCCCAACATGGATGCACCACGGCCTCGCGGATCATTACGCCCAATAACTACCCCAAGAATCCTACGAGGACAACGGAGCCGCAAATCGGTATGCCCAATAACTGCACCGGCGAATTCCAGGAGGACGACCTAAACGGCGGAGGCCACTTCGGCAAGGCCTGCCATGATCCATCTATGCACAGAGACCAAACGTGTAAGGCTAAGAGAAACAACGTGGCGGAACACGTGTTTATACACTAACCGGAGCACCCAAAGTCATGAAGCAAAATAGCATGAAACAACCGCAACCATCGAGAAGAGCGATTTTCAGAATATACGGCAACGGCGGCACAACCTGAGGATTGTAGAAACTACACACGTGCCAACCGTTGAATGTCAAGCTGAACTACTTAAGGACGTGCCGGCACGCTGAAAGAACACGTACAGAACCAAGCTGACACCCACACTACATCAGGAGACGCCCATACAAACAACGGACAACACGTACGGGAGGCAAATAGAACCATGCATGCAACCCCCACATGCCATACACTGCCCTGCTGATCCATTAGTACATGCACGTGGTCAACAAATCGACCGCATGCATGCAGCCAAAAATACAGCTTGTGTTCAGGTTGATTGTAATGGGTAGTATCATAAATTAGTATCATGCATATGATACTAGTATATAATACTACCTCCCTAATGCATAGTATCATATAGTAGTATCATAGATGACTTTATTTATTGACATGCATGACACATACTAGTGTAATATTTATTATGATACGGTATCATGATAGTATGATACTTAATCCTCTCTTACTTCATTTAATTCTATGCCACCTCATTAAAGTTGCCTAGTTGACATGCATGATACTACCTATGATACTTCCATTACAACAAGCCTCAGAGAGATAGGACCGATGTTTGACCAGGAACTAAACCAGAAGAAAATGCAGCGTACACCTGAATAGTGTACACGTCCAGGTCCCAAACTAACCACACGTGTCAAGGCCTGATTAACCAGTTCGAACTACATGAAAAAAAAATCAAAAATCCTCAAATTTTGAACGGGTCTAGATTTAGTATAAGTAGTATGTTCGCAGATGAACAAATTTAAAATAATTAGTACTCCTTCTGATCAATATTACTTGACGCTCAAACGAATGTATCTAGATGTATTTTCAATGCTAGATACATCCGTTTGAGCGATAAGTAATATGGATCAGAGGGAGTAAAAAGTTTTGAATTCTGATTTTTCGTTTTGGATGGTCATGTTAGTCTAACCTGCGTGCTTGACAACTTCCATGCGAAACTGGATAACAGTGCTTCGGTGAAAAAACAAAAATAAGTGTAACATTTGGCGTTTGATTTATTTTTTTTGCACATGTAAAATAACTTATTGCAGGTAGCATGTGACAATGAACAAATCTTTTTTTTCATATTCTTTTACATTTGCAAAAAATAAGTGTGCATAGCATATACTCCCAAGAGTTAAATTGGATTTCTGAAAAAATATCCACAAACAGTTTTTGTAAACGTGATTTTTTATGGGGTACTGTAAACTTCCTCCAGTCTCTCGCACATGTCCAGGGAGATGTCCTTTTTTTTTCCTGCAAAAAATGGCCTCAAACAATCTTCACGCAGTGACACCATCGATCCGCCATGCAGCCCCTATGTTGCCGTCACGTTGTCCCGACCCATTTGGCACCCCACGCCATGGTGTTGTGCGTGCCGCCATCGATCCGCCACGCAACCCCTGTGCTGCCGTCTTGTTGTTCCGACGCCATTCGGCACCTCACACCATGGTGCCGTGCGTGCCATTGGTGACGCCATTGTCGTATGTGTCACTGAACTTGAAGGCCCTGGGCAGTTAGCTAGGGTCATTTATTGCAAATTATATAAAATTAGGAGAAGGTGTTTATCAGAATCGAAAAAAACTTAGGGTCCTCCCAAGAAAACTTTAAGGTTCCTTTGCCTCCCGCCGGCACCGCCGCCGGTCCGCCTCGTCTCCGGTGGCCTTAGTGCTATGGCGGCGCGGTGGATCCCGGCCCTTACTGGCGGGAGGGCTTCGTTTTTAGACATTTCTTCAACTTTTGTTAGGTTTGTATACCGCTCAGGAAGACGAGACAACGGCGGCTCCCTGAAGATGGAATAAGGTTTTCCCCGCCTAGCCCCTGTTCCGACGGTGTGTCTAGCACCGTTGGTGGGCGTGTGGAGGCGTGTCTCCGGTGAATCTATCCTTGGTGGATTTGTTCGGATCTGGTCGTAGTTCGTCTACGTTTGTATTTCTTCAGGTTAGATCTTTCTGATCTATGCTACTCTTCATCAGCGACGGTTGTTGTTCCGCTGTACTGGTCCAACGGGACCTTAGCACGGCGACTTTCTGACTGTCTACTACAACAAGTTTTGCCCGGTTCCCGCGAGGAAGGGGCGATGACGGCGGCGTACCTTCGGCTCGCTTCAGTGCTTGTAGTTGTCTCTAGGTGGTCTACAGACCTGGATGTAATTTTTATTATTTCCGGTGTTTGTTGTATTGTCATGATTGAAGATGAATAGAATGAAAGTTCCTCGCAAATATTTTTGAGAAAATACATCACCAAAGAATTTATCTTAAATTATACAGACGTCCTACAATAACATCTTTACATAAGCCACCAATCTCCTCTAATGTACATTCAACAAAACTAATAATCTTGTCTCGCTGGCGAAGTTATTATACCATGGACACGTCATTTACTGTTCATAATTTTAGGCGGCATATTAGCGTTCACTAGAGAAGCTCTTGACCAAAAATATGCTACTGTTAACAACATTATTTGGTTTATATAAGAACTTACAAATATCGTTAAATACACTTAAATTAAATTTCGTTACACTAAGTCATAAATCACATACAGTATTAAATATTAATAAAAGCATGCCGTGATAAAATTTTACCTTACAATTTGAAATGGAATGAGTATTCAGCATTTATTCATGTTTTATGGAAGGGAGCAAATCTGTCTATAATTATGTATAAAATCGCATCAATCAGAAATTACTGCCCTATCCCCAAATTCCCGACCCCCTTCCATTCTCGCGGGAACGACATTGCAATTGGCGCCAAAAGCCAAACTTTTTCCCCTCCCCTCTCGGCCTCTCCCCACCGCAAATCCAGGCCAAACCTAGCATTCCAAACCGATCGACGATGCCGCGCACGCTCCCCGCCGGTAAACCTCCGGCGCGAGCAACCCAGCCGCCGGAGCCCGCGACGCCGTCACCCAAGAGCAGGATGGCCGACGCGCAGCTGCCGGAGCGCAAAAGGAAGGTCGCGCCATCGGCCGGTCCGCCGAAGAAAAAGAACAAGAAGACCAGATCGCCGCCGGCCGAGCCCGAGAAGAAACCTCTGCCTCTCCCTCTCCCGTTCGAGCATGCCCGGACACCCGGCGACGAGGCCCCGGTGCGGGCAACCCAACCGCCGGACCCCGCGAAGAGCAAGCATCCGCCGTCAGCCAAGAGCAGGGAGGCCGATGCCCAGCTGCCGGAGCGCAAGAGGAAGACCGCGCCATCAGCAGATCCGCCCCAGAAGAAAGACGAGACGACATCGACGCCGGCGGCCGAGCCCGGGAAGAAGCCTCTCCCGTCCGAGCACGCGTGGACGCCCGGCGACGAGGTCAAGATACTCGAGGCCCTGGCGGCGCATCGCCAGGAGAACGGCAAGCTGCCGAGAACCAAGGTGCTCTTCTCCTCCCTCCAGCTGCAAGGCCGCTTCGACAACAAGGGCTTCAGCCTGCCGGACCTCCGGCAGAAGGTGCGCAGTCTCAAGGGCCGGCACGACCACGAGGCCATCAACGGCGTCCCTGCCAAAGAAAATGAGTGCAGCCTCTGCCACCTCTCCAAGACCATCTGGGGCACTATTGCTACGAGCGGTGGTGAAGCAAGCGCAAAAGTGCCAAACGCGGGCAAGACATTCGATGAAATGTGCCAGTTGTACCCTTGTCTCACAGATGAGGTGACACACATTGTGGATGAACCCGCAGTCTTGGAGAGACTGCTCTTGGACTTTGATGATACCAAGGCACGTGCATTGGACTCCAAAATCGACAACCTCAGGAAAGAGGTCACCGAGGCTATCATGGAATCGGTAATACCTTTTAACTGAATATAAGTATTTCTGAAATATTAATAACTGTGGCAGCAAGTCCATGGTAATTAATATTTAGATGCACCTTTAACTTCAACGAATTTTAACAATCCACTGAAAGCACTAAATCCACTTATTAATGGTTGTTTGCTAGATTCTCCTGCCTGCAGTTTACTCTACTTCCATGTTCTTGAAAAACAACTTGCAGACCTCATGCATTATTGCGAAATTTGTAGATTGTTTTACTTGAAAGTCTGTTCTATCTGTTATTGGAATACCTGCATACAAGTTAGGAGGCAACTCCAGTGTATACTTCTTTCTTTCATGTAATGCTTGTATTTGGTAAAAGTACTGACTTGTTAGAAGCATTAAGTTTTCCATGAAGAGACTCTTTTTTCAGATCTTACACTTTTTACTCAATTGTATTAATATTTGAATGTCGCTAATATTGCAAAGTGAGTTGAACTAAGATGCTTGTAGACCAGTTTGGCTGCGATGTCTGTTTGGTATTAGGCCCAGGCTATCTGCGCCCCTTCATCAACTGGATAGGTGTAGCGACAGTTTGTTGCTTAGACGGCGGCTTTGGTCTTACTGTGGTATTACTTTGTAAGGTTTTGTGAGAATAATTAATAAAGTGGCCGTATGCATCGCCCAGATGCAGAGGCCGGGGGTCATCCTCCTTTTCTAAAAAAAAAAGATGCTTGTAGACCAGTTTCAGGGTACAGCTAGGTTATATTTGTATGCCATCTCCTTGGGTTTGATAGAATTATATATGTTATCAAGTCACTGAGTTCAGTGTACTGTTTTACTTGATTTAAGGACAGTAAGTTACCTTGCAAATTTTGACCAATTGTGATGTTGAATTTGGCGTCAATTGTTTAGGCAAAGAGGCAAAACCTTGAAGTGCCTAAAGTATGGCAGTGCCCATGCACTAAGCTTCAGCCAGCAAAGTCGAGAACACATAATGAAAGCATACTTTTGGTAGAGCGCTTGGATAAAATTGAGGGTGCGGGTGTTGAGATGCAGGAGCAATTGAAAAGAATTAAACTTGAAATGGCAGAACTAAAAAAAAGTTCAAAGGTACAAAAACTGAATAATGCATATCTACATCCTAACCATTTGATATCTATCCAAGGCTGATGCTATTTTCATTAACTGCTTACATATTTTAATAGGTGATAAGATGTGATTCTGCTGCGAGTGCACCTCACTCAGTTGTAGCGGAAAAACAGTTTTCAGGCAATGTAATATTCTTTGTCTTTTCTTTTGCATTGCATTATTTTACATCATTTGTTTTGTACGTGTATCATCAAGGTATTTTTGTGGCATAGGTACTGCAAAGGAAGATAGAGGCGCAAGGGAAAGTACCTCACTGCAAGAATAGGGAGGTTACCTCTAAGTATCGGCCTCCCCGCAATGTTAGTGCAGCTCCATTTTATTACATTGCCATGCAGAAGCATGTTTATATTAATAACATGTATACTGGAAACTATCAATCTAGTGGGAAAAAATTAATATGTTGTTTTTTTCTATGAAGACCAAATCAAAATGAAACCCTTGAGCACCTCTTTTTCCAATTCCCTTTTAGTACTTGTTGTTGGGGCAAGCTCAATATTCAATTGTGAAATTCACCTGGCTGTACCGACTGTTCATAGAAATCTTTACATTGATAACTGAGAGAAGTCCACTTTTCAACCCTCAACTTACCACTTGGTTTAACACTTAACCCTCAACTTTTAAACCGGTTACTTTACCCCCTCAACTCTTGATACCATTCAGGACTCAACCCTCGGATCAGCTGAAGCCGGTTTTCTGTGACAAGGCTGATTTCGACCAAGTTGACTGCCACATCACTGTTGCCATGTCAGTTTGACCCCTTCTTTACAAGTGGGACCAGCCAGAAAAAAAGGAAAGTCCCTCTCTCTAGCGGCCCGCGGCGACAAACAGGGCACGCCAGCATCGGAGTGCAGCGCTCCCCATTCAGTGCCGATCCCGAGCGTCGTCGTCGACTCTTGCAGGTACAGGCCGGCGTACGGGTCCATCACCGGTCTGTTCCCTGCGGCATCTCCAGTGCGGACGCCTCATCCACCTCCACCCGCTGTGCGGCTAGAATCAATCGACCGCGGTGGAGCGACCCCGACCTGGCCTGTGTTGCTACTTGCTAGCATCCTTCTGGGCACCTTAATTACAGAAACCGCGCGCCACTTCTCTCCCTAGCTCCTTCCCTGCCTCTAGTGAAGACGCCCCCACGATTCCGAGTGATACCGGTTTTAATTCCCTGTTCAATTCCTCTTGTATGTAAGACGGGGGACCAGCCTCAATGAGGGACGTAGACCGGCAGGTGAAAGTGTAAGAACGGGAGACGGGGGACCGGGAAGTGAGGGGAGTTGAGGGTCCGATGGAAGGGATCCAGATAGAGGGGTAGTGTGAGCATGGCAGATGGGACCATATCTATCCTCGCCACCGCACATGTTGAGTTGGCTTCCACGTGAGCTAAACCAGGTCAACCCAATGGTCAAAATCAGTGAAATGAAGAGAGGGTTGAGTCTTGAACAGTGTTGTGAGTTAGTGGAGTGAATTAACCTGTTTTGGAGTTCAGGGCTGAGTCTTAAACCAAGTGGTAACGTGAAGGTTGAAAAGTGGACTTCTCTCTTGATAACCCAGAGCATATGGAAAGAATGCACTCATTGAATACTAGCACCCTTCCATTGATAACATGACTTTGATTTTTCCACCGAAACAGTGATTTCCACCTTATATACTGCCATGTTTTGACTAGCGGATTTTGCCATCCCTTTCTTATTTTTAACAGTTAGTGCGAAATACGACATTGGTGCCGAAAAGTATGCCTCGTGTTAGGAGAGAGAAGATTGATGCTGAAAGTCAGATTCTGCATGATGTGTGTAACTTTTTTTCTTCGATTATATGGATGCTTGTTTTCACATTTGCATTTTGTGAACTTGCCATACATTTCTTGGTTACAGGTGGAACAGAGGAAGGTAGTTGCATGTGCACAACAAGGCTTTTCGCATGATTTGAATGTGGAGGTAATGGTTATATTATTTAATACACAAGACCTATGTACACATATAATTGCATACATTAATCTGGTCATTCAATAAGCTCCCCTTCTGCCATCCTTTTAGGGTGGGAAAGAGGTCTTTTTACTTTCGTATCTATGGCCACATCGTCGAGTAGCCAAGGCTACTCTTCAAACATCTTGTACATCTACAATAGTTGGGGACAAAGCACTTGGACCTGGATGTTGCCTAGTGTTGGTCAATCAAGTGTTGGATGGAAAGGCTCCTCTGATACGCCCTCTCAGGGACATAAACACAATGAATGATGCACTTGGACATTCTATTGCATGGACGCGTCAGCAAGTAATAATATTAAACTTACTGTATTAGTACTACTGACTGTATATCACAAACAATAAAGAAGTGTAAAACTTTTTTCTTTTGTAGATCCAAGATGATACTACTGCTGCCATAGTAGCACCTAACCAAGCATCTCTAGGTAACATGATTTGCTTAAGCATTGACTTCTACCATGTGAATTTGTGCTGTTGCGAAGAACATGTGCATTTGGATGCCATCATTTAGTTGTTTGGTGTTTTGTTATTTATGATTTATCTAGCATAACCGGGTTAAAGATAAAAACCTTTGCAGTAATTACGACCATACTACTCTTTTCTTTTTAGCTTTTTGTTGGATTTATAAACATGCCCAATGGCAGTGATTGAATTTTTATGGAACTAGACATGTCAACGTTTGATGCTGTCCCATCCCATCTGTAATACAAACATGCCCAATGCCATTTGATGTTTTATGGACTTTGATCCGCAAGTTCATCAAGAGACTTGAAATTAGATTGTCATCGGCACGTAATCAGTTCTTTTGATACTTTCCTTACTTTAGGGTTTTATTGGTTCTTTATTTTTCTTGTTGACACTTAATGACTTTATGTTCCCTGTATAAAGAGAGACGGTTGTTGCTTAGGAGTTAAGAAGAATTAGTAATGAAATGTCATCTGGGCCAAATCCCTGGTACTTTTCTTTCTAAATCGTTGATCTTGATGCCAGCACAGCACCAGGGTGCCGGTCGCTGGTTCCCCCAGCCCTTGCCTGGTCAGGTCAACTATCCTAGGCCCCATTTAAATAAAAAAACTATCGTGGGCCCTGAAGCCCTAACATGGTTCTTGATTATCTATTTCTAGAGTTTTTCATGGTACACTTCTTTTTCCTGCTATGTTGAAGATCTAGTTTGAAAAATGCATATTCGTTTTTATTGAACAGGTTTAGCTGAGCAGGTTCATAGACAAATATTCCTGTAATGTGACATTGAAGTATGTAAAACATCTGGTTTTCAAATTTTGGAATAACCTATAATATGATTGCATTCAAGACATATATCCCGGGTCAATCCAGGGACCCAGGGCTAGGCACCTACAGATGGGTTAAAGAGTTAACGGTTGAGCAAGGGAATGCTTGATAACTTCCCATCCGTATGCAAACATTCAGTGGGCGCTACTATTTGGGAACGAGGATAAATTCTCTCCTTCCTGAATGCTAGTCTTTCTCTGTGGAAACATGCAAGTGTATTATTAAATTTTGGATGCCATGCATCAATTCTGAATTTGGACAAGATTGGTGGAATTTTATTAGTACAACTCTTGAGTGATCTTACAATTGTTTACAATGTTTTTTTTTGTGCGCAGGCAAGAGGGATGAATAAGTACCACCTTTTGCGCCTGAGCTGAACTCCGGATCATTTTGTATATGATAGTGGGTCTTAGTCTTAATGTTATAGCTTTTTGCGAGCTTTGCATGAACGAGCTGGGCAGATTAACTTGACAGAACCAGATGTATCATACACGTTGTACATCCTTCTTTTGGTTATTCTAGGCTAATTGATGTGTCGCAGCAGCGACTTGCAAACTTAGTTAGGTCTATCTGACCCAGCAAAGCTGATGGTGTGTGTCTCTCTTTCTCTCTCTTTATATATATATATATATATATATATATATATATATATATATATATATATATATATATATATATATATAAAGTAGGATTTTCTATCATAGCTTGCCCTAGAAATAACTATCAGAACCGTTGATCAACGCGTCAAGATTGGAACTGCTCACATGTTCACGCGCCTTATCCTCCCATTTGATGAATTATTTGAGGTGGGTGCCAGGGCAAGTACTGTCTACTTTATCCTGCACCGGCCAGCGAAAAGCCTGCACGTTGTGGCCCGACCCGTGTGTTCGTTTGAATCCATGTGGCCTTGCAAGTTCCACTCCGTGAAAAGCGTTCGAGCAGGTTCCAATCCATACGGACCACGTTGTGCCCCGTTGTGCCCCACGTGCTTCACTGGCGCGGTTGAATTTTCTCAAAAAACAAACTAGGCGCGGTTGAACAGGTTCCAAACCATCACGACAGTTCTGGATGGCCCCTTTGACTGAACCTCGAGCTACCAGTGCAGAACCTAGTTAGAGTTTTTTTACAATGTGTACGCTCGTCTTAATTAAAGTTTTAGCAAGGACGGATGGCTAAGCAAAGAAGCCGAGTATACACGTACACATGTCAATTGTTTTTTTAGTACTCTGGTTTGTGTGCATGCGCATGTTCTAACTAGTACATGCGCCATCTATACGGGCGGTACGTATGCGTACTTATCTAAATGACCGTGCTCCGGTCGGTATTACGTATCCGAATATATGCGTCCAGCCAGAGAGCATGATGAATCTAAATGCCTGTGCTCCGGCCGAATATCTGAATACACTTGATAAGTTGGTTCCGTAGATGGCTTGATATGAGCTAAATTGCCATAACTTTGATGAATGATGGACATCGGTTCTTCACAAAAATCTATTTTGGCAAATTTAACGGTTCTTCATGCTATCAATAGGGTGAACAATGGCTCGGCAACGGTGGGACACCGGTTCCTCAAAATGAATATTTCGATTCCAAGTGCAAATTTCACGGTTCTTCATAGCAATCCCTCGCGCCTGGTCAAAAGCCTCTGAGTAGGTTGAACGGTTCTTCAAGGTTCTTCATGGCAATCTTCCATTGCATCGGTTCTTCGGGTTTGCATCATTCGGATCCCCTCGGTTCCTTGTTTCTGTTGCATCGGTTCTTCGGGTTTGCATCATTCGGATCCCCTCGGTTCCTTGCTTCCTTTGCATCGGTTCTTCGGGTTTGCATCATACGGATCCCCTCGGTTCCTTGCTTCATTTTCATCGGTTCTTCAGGTTTGCATCATTCATATCCTCTCAGTTCCTTGCTTCCTTTGCATCGATTCTTCGGGTTTGCATCATTCGGATCCCCTCGGTTCCTTGCTTCCGTTGCATCAGTTCTTCGGGTTTGCATCATTCGGATCCCCTCGGTTCCTTGCTTTCATTGAATCGGTTCTTCGGGTTTGCATCATTCGGATCCCCGTGGTTCCTTGCTTCCGTTGCATCGTTTCTTCGAGTTTTCATCATTCGGCTATGCTCACGCATGACCCTGAGTTAGCTGGTCAAGTATGATTTCCATTAATTAAAGATTTAATGTGTAGTCATCGGACGTCGCCACCTATCTATCGGTCGGTTCCATCACCCCATTTGCATGTTCTTCATAAGAGAGTCGGTCGGTTCCATCTCCCATTTGGCCGGTTCTTCACGTAGTACCAGCCTCTCACATGGAGGACTAGACTATACATTTGGTTAATTATGTGATGTTTATTTCACCTAACTAAAATCAAACAATGGAATGTAGCCCGCTTGATTATCTTGTTAAACAAGCGTCCATCGATCCATGCAGCACACACACCACGCATCCCTGGCATCCCTGGCGTACGGCGATGACATGTGGAGATGCCATCATGTGGCCTGCGGCCGCCTCGAAATGTCCCGTCCAACTCTATCTGTAGACTGTAGCCTGCTATACGCGTGGGTCGTACAGACTGTCAAAAATGATCCCTTCCCATCAATTTTAGACAGCCGGAGTCTCGCGCATGCATGCATCTGCTAAAAAAGCTAAACATACTAATGCCCACGCACCACGCGCTGGAACTGAATCTTGTATGACCGCAAATGTTTTAGCTGAACCCACGTCAGCGCACCCTCGTATTATTACTTTCGCATGTTTGTGTTTAAATGGTAATCTTTCTGGCTGCTATATAAAATACCTGATTAGCATTAGCTCCTGGTTGGCAAGCGCGCGTCACCTAATCTGCCCCAACAGCATGCCAGGTTGACTCCGTTGCATCCGTTTTTCATCAGGGCTACACGTTCCATCGAGCAGCATGGGCGGTCACATGCGCATATCTCCCCATCTCAACCCCACAACTGCAGAAGGACCACCTGACCCTGCCCCCACAGCCGCAGCTTTTGCCTGACCAAAGCGGCCGTGAAAACTCTCCTAAAATCCCGCATATTCTCTCTCCCACTCATACAACACGAATCACGGAGCTCGCGGTTGTGGCTGCGATAGCTATTTCTACAGTATGCTATTATAGACACAATTTTACCTATATATATATATAGATGCAATCACGCTTGTTCGTGTTGGGATCTGGTCCTTCCCCTTTCCTTGTTTGCATTTTCATGTTATTAATCGCTAGATGATTATTTCCTTTTATAGCAGAAGATGGACCATGCTGCCTGCGCGGGCACAGTGGTGCACAGGCACTAGGCTGGCATGACGACAGTCCGGCGGGTAGGGGCCCACCTGCGATCGGTTCAAACGGTTCGGGCTTTTTGGAGAATCGTTCTACCTATATTCAACTAAAAAAATAAACTTGGTCCTCCATCTCGCTTTTCCACCCTGCCTCAGACCTCTGTCCCTCACATATCTGACAGCCTCTTCGTTGGTGAGGTAAGAGAGGAGGGCCCGCTCCTCTGTTTTTAGTAGTAGTTTCTGCTCTCGAGTCCTTTAGTACATGGGTGTCCCTCATCGGAGTGGAGGCTCCATCGAACTCCTTCCATGGTTGTTCTTGTGCGGGTCGCTGCTGTGGTCATCCTTGCCAGCCTCCTCATCTCGATTTGGCCTGGAGTTGCTCTCCAAAATAACCTCCCTAGTTCTGCGTGTGCCGGATCCGATCCTTCTTCTCCCGCAAGGTTTGTCTTCTGGGTGTGAAGCAAGTATTTATGCCGACAGCTCGTGTTCCGTTTCCTTTTTCCACCTAATAAACCCTCCATCTTTCTTAAGTGGGCTACTCCTCCCCAATATCTAGTTTCCTGCCAGTGTTGGTATTGTTGTGCTTTAGATCTGGAAGCCACAAAGCTAGATCAGCTTGGTTTGGTACGATGCATGCCTTGTTTTCCATCTTTGAGCATCGTTCCTTTCAAGCCATGGTGATGTGTTGTAGGCTCTTAGTTTGCACCGTGGCTAGGGCCAGCTTCGATTTGGCTTTGTCTTGGTTTCTTCTGCCCACTCAAGGGGTGCTCAAGGCTTCAGTAAAAGCATGGCTCCGGTGGTTAGTGTGCGCCGCAGAGCGACTGCAACTTTACTGTCTTGTTGGTTGCAACCGGCGTTTTGGTTTGCTGGTGGCAAGCTAGCTTCGGTCAGCGGCGGTGTTGTAGAAGCCTTTATATTCCTGGTTGATGATGCTGCTGCGTAGGGAAACATCGGGTGCCAGGATCCTCAGGATCCCGAGCCCGAGCGACGAGGTGGTCCAAATCTGGCACGGGGACCGGTCGGCGATCCAACCGGCCGACCGTGGTGACCGTGAGCTGCCACGACCAGACGGGCTTGGGCTGCGATCTCTGCCGCCTCGTCCTCCTCTTCGGCCTCAACGTCTTCAAGGGCGACATGAGCACCGACGGCCGCTGGTGCTACATCGTGCTCTGGGTGGCCGCCTCGCGCCGGGGCCGGGCCGTCGCATGTCCTCAAGGAACGCCTCGTCGAGCTCTGCCCCGTCCCCGCGCCCTTCGGCGTCGACAGCGGCTACCTCGCAGCCGCCGGCCTCCAGGATCCCGACAGCCTCGCGGAGCCCCAGGTGTTTCTGCTCAAGTTCTGCTGCTACGACCGGACGGGCCTCCTGCACGGTCATCCTGTGCGTTCGGTTTATTCGGTTTACGTGGTTCGGTTTATATGGTTTTTTGGTTTATACGGTATTAATACTTTGGTAAATACGGTATGAAAATAAAATATGGTTCAGTTTTGATATATACCAAATTATTTCAGTATGATTTCGGTATATACCATAAAAATCAAAATTAACGCGAATTTGAAAATGACGTATAATAATTTGCAAATTTATGACTCAATACATATACTATTTACACAAATAGTATATGACTACATATATAAGTATATATGAATGCCTTGATTCATTTGTTGATGGTTATGGACGTGCTTAGCATTTTAAAACGAGAAAAATGACAACTTTTATGGTAGTTCATCTCAAGAAATATAAATTTATTTTTTACTTTGGTTTATTCGGTTAACCGTTCGGTTTTTAGGTATATACCATAAAAACCAAAGTTTAAATCGGCATGAAAAGTTCATACCATACCGAAACCAGAAACCATAAATACCATAAAATCGGTTCGGTTCGGTTTATTTTTGAATGGTTTTTCAGTTCGGTTTTCAAATGCACAAAGTGACTGCAAGGTAATACTACTGCTAGATAGATTTCAGTTCACCACCTCTCATATCGTCTGTGCTTCAGATTATTAGATAATGTGTGTGTTTGTCAACGAACTGCCTAATTGGCTAACTCAATTTCCCCGCAGCTTTTAGGTACTGCTTGATCGATCCTGTCTATGTCGATGCCATTTTACACGAAATTGCTATTTTTGTTTGGGACTGGTGTAATTGTTATTTTTGTTTGGGACTGACTAAAGAACAACATATATAAGTATGTTTCCCTCTGTGACTCGCCTGATGATCGGACAGCCGAGCCTTCTTTACATTTTTTTGGTTTACAATCCTCTACAACTACTACCTCCGTCCGGGTTTTCAGGGGGTGTTTGTTTCCAGGAATTTTTTGATGTAGGACTGGAAAAAGTCCCTCTTAGAGATTTTTTAACCAAACAGGAGGGACTAATAAGGACTAAAAGTTACTTTTTGGGACTAAATGAAAAAGACTCTCAAGGATAGTCTTTTTTGAGACTTTTTGGGACTTTTCCAACAATGCCCCTTCCTGCACTCATTACCCCGCTGCCCATGGTGTTGTTTGCTTGTTATTTTCTATATACTAGGGATAACATGGTCATTTAATAACTTTTAGGAAGGGACTAGGGACTTTTTAGTCCCTGAAAACAAACAGGGAGAAACTTTTTAGGGACTAGAAACTTTTTAGTTGGGACTAGAAAAAGTTCTAAAACTTATGAACCAAACAGGGCCTCAAGTCCCCCGGACCAAAATGCATGGACCAAGACGCAATGTGCTGTAACTGCGCTGAGATATTCTAGCAGAAGGAGCGACCAATGAGCGCGTAGTAACTGCATGCATGGGAACGCTTTGATTTTGCCTGTGCATGCTGCCAAAAAGTAGTACTCTCTCTCCCTTGATTACTTGCTCTCTCTCCTAGGTTTTTGTCCAAAATGACCACCTGTCCAACGGAATTGCCAGAAAAGATCTTCTTCGGATGAAAGTGACAAAAAAGACCCCCTTGGCCGTGGCGGCAGGCGCGCCAGCGACACGTGGCACCTGCCGTCACGCCCGGAGGCGGCAACACTGTTCATTGTATTGTTCGCGCGAGCACCGCGGAAAAAGGCAACGAGGCGAGTAACAGTACATGCCGCCTCACGCAGTGGCGGCAGCACTGTTCACGTGAGAGTGAACAGTATTTTCGAAACAATCAAAAAATAGCAGAAAAATAAAAAAAACTGGATTCTTTTTGGCAGCAAAGACAATCGAGTGTTCTAAGTGGGTGCAAAATTTCAGAATTTTTTGAATTTTTCTGCTTTTTTTAATTATTTTTTTGAAATTACTGTTCACCCTCTCGTGAACAATGCTGCCGCCACTACGTGAGGCAGCAGGTACTGTTCGCCTGTTTTTCTCGTTTCTCGCATGAACAGTACATGAACAGTGTTGCCGCCTCCGGGCATGGCGGCAGGTGCCACGTGTCGTCTGGCGCGCCTGCCGCCACGGCCGGGGTGTCTTTTTTGCCAATTTTATCCGAAGGGGGTCTTTTCTGGCAATTCCATTGCGCAGGTGGTCCTTTTGAACAAAAAATCCTCTCTCCCTTGCAGGCGTGCAATGAATGATTACTAGCTCATCTCTCCCTTGCATGCAACGCAGCGTTTTACCTTTTGCGTGGTACAAGCGTGCGGTGTTGAGGGGAAGTCCAAAACCTGGCCTGGATTGAAACTAATCCAAGTCGTACTAGACTGCTTTTTTCTATGGTTTTTTCTGGGACTATCACTGGTCTCCTGGTAGACTGCTCACAGGCGCAAGCGGAGGAATTCGTGTTTACCTACTGTGATGTAATCGATGTATATTCTTTGGCTTCAATGCTGGAGGGCTTTGGTGCTGCTGCTCTCCGTCTCTACCGGTGGCGGCCTTGAATTACTGTTCACGGGCATCGGCGGTCAAGTTATTGGTCAGCAGATGACCTCATTCAGCAGCACGTGTCTGTCGTCGTGGCTGCTGTCCCTTTATTTACTGTAGTTGTATACACGTGCCTCCTCATGGCAAAGTTGTATAATATTGTTATTTATCTCTCTGCTTTGCCTATGTACCGCCGAGAAACACCCGGGCCGTGGTGCAGCTCGGGGACCCCGCCGCCCGCGCACGTCCAAGTCGCCGTGCACGGTGCGGCAGACAGTCGTGAGCTCCGCTTGCTTGCCGTCGTGCCAAACGATAGCCGTAGCAGTTCGTCGCTCGTGTCGCACCCCTCATCGAGAGCGTTCTCCTGTAGCACCTCGGCCCAGGTGTTTCTCGGCGGTACATGACCCCCGTGCCCCACAGCACCTTGGTCGTGGCGGGTGCGTCCGTCGGAGGCTCTACCACCACCCAGACAACCGGCGGGCGGACCTGGAGCAGGAGCTCCTCCGCGGTGGCGCTCGGCCCTACAGGCGTCATTCGTCTCGGCCGACGAAGCCCCGACAACTCTGGTTGTGGGTAATCTCGTGTTGGACGCACATATCGACCCAAAATAAAAGCATCCACTCGCCTGACCCAAATGACAATTGTCGGAACCATGCATGTCCATCCGACGACGCCCTTTTTCAGCACAAGAGTCTTTTCTATAAGTTGGTCGTTGTACAAGAACCTTAGTTTTACATTATAATGTCATGTGAGTTTTCCAATTGATTTGATAACCCATCCACAACGTGCAATCGTATCGTTAGATTACACATAATCACTGCACCCTTTCTATGCATGGGACGTTGCGACCACCATCATCAAGGCGGACGTTGCACCCAACGGACACAATTCAACCCCGTGTAAGTCTTTTATGATGCGTCTGCGTTAAATCAGATATTAAAGGACTAGAGAGGGATGGAGCGATAGATAGCTAGATATAGCATTACCACAACACTTACATAAGAACCTCCCTTTTACATTGTCAGAGACAGAGCCATACCCACCTGAGGGCACCTTTTTTTGTGCACGAAAGTCTTTTCTATAAGTTGGTCGTTGCACAAGAACCTCTGTTTTACATTCTCGGAACCATCCATATCCACCCGAGGGCACCCTTTTTATGTGCATGGGAGCCTTCTCTATAAGTTGATCGTTGCACAAAAGCCTTGGTTTTACATTGTAATGCCACGTAAATTTTCTATTTGATTCCATAACCCATTTACAATGTGTCATCACTCTATTCGATTACATGTAACCATTGCATCATTTTTTTGTAGTGGACGTTGCACCCACCGTCATCACTATTATGTTACATTGCACCCACCAACACCATTCGATCCCAGTGTAAGTTTTTATGATGCGTGCGCGTTAAATCAGATGATAAAGGACTAAAGAGGGATGGAGCGATAGATAGCTAGATATATCACCGGCACAACGCTTACACAAGAACCTCCATATTACATTGTCGGAACCATGCATACCCACCTGAGGGCACCTCTTTTTGGTGCACGAGAGCTTTCTCTATAAGTTGATCATTGCACAAGAACTTCCGTTTTACATTATCTGAACCGTGCATATCCACCCGAGGGCACCCTTTTTTTGTGTGCACGAGCATATTCTCTATAAGGTGGTCGTTGCACCCACGGATACCATGCCCTGTGTAAGTTTTTAGAGATGCATCCACACAAAATCTGATGTTAATGTTACGTTATTGAAACCATGCACACTGCACGAGGGGCACTATCTTTCATAGGAACGAGAACTTTCAATAACCTTCATCCTTTTTTTTTCTGGGATTTGGTGTGCACCACATTTGCCTACATACGAGGGTGACAACGAGGATGTGAGTGTGCGTTGGGTTTAGATGGTAAATTACCATCACAACGCTTATACTTACATGAAGAATCTCAGTTTTACACAGTGAGAACCGTGCACCCACCCCAGAGGGCACCTTTTTTCTTGTGCATGAGAACCTTCTGTAGTGGTTGTTTGTTCTTGTTGGACCGCTCAGGGTTCGTTGGTGGGTAGCAAAAATGAGAGAGAGAGAGAGAGAGAGAGAGAGAGAGAGAGAGAGAGAGAGAGAGAGAGAGAGAGAGATGAGGGAGGGATTTTCGACGAGCACCATTTTGGCTAAAGGGGATGGTACCGAGGATGGGAGCGTGCATGATCCGTCATCGCTATAATGTAGACGTTGCACCTACCAAAACCATTCGACCCCAATGTAAGTTTTTTATGGTGTGTGCGCGTTGAATCAAATGATAAAGGACTAGAGAGGGATGGAGCGATAGATAGCTAGATATATCATCACCATAATGCTTACACAAGAACCTCCATATTACATTGTCGGAACCATGCATACCCACCTGAGGGAACCTCTTTTTGGTGCACGAGAACCTTCTCTATAAGTTGGTCATTGCACGAGAACTTTCGTTTTACATTATCGAAACCGTACATATCCACCCGAGGGCATTCTTTTTTGTGTGCACGAGCACATTCTCTATAAGGTGGTCGTTGCACCCACGGACACCATGTCCCGTGTAAGTTTTTAGAGATGCATGCATCCACACAAAATCTGATGTTAACCTTACGTTGTTGAAACCATGCACACCGCACCCGTGACATCGGCGACGTGCACCTCAAGCCGTGGGTGGTGGCGAGCCGGAGACGACGACAATGGACGTGGGCGCCGACTGCAAGCTGCTCATCCTTGCCTTCGACGGGCTCTGGGAAAAGGTCGGCAACCAGGAGGCCATCGATGTCGCACCATTTTCCTTGTGGCCGGCCTCGTTGACGTGTGTGTTCTACTGCGATCTTCCTGTTAACCCCTAATTACTATGCATGTATGCAACCAAACGCCGGATGTATATTGCATCTGATGACAAGACCTCTCATGTAGGCAACCAAACAACATGCAAATGTTGCATTCCTGTATTTCCTCAAACAGCCCTGCTGAGCTTGGCTCTTTTTTTGATGCAACCACCAAAAATCGATGCAGGTAAGCAAACACCCCCGTAGGCACGACTGCCAGCGTGGAATTATTGCCCTCAGATTGAGCGTCATGTTGTGTACTAAAAATGCCTATGTATCAGCGTGTTTGTAGGGGCCACACCATAAAATAAGCTTTTGGATCAGTTGACTAATAAGATTCTCACCCACGAAAAAAAGTCCCGAGATTTCGTGAAGAGGTAAGCCTGGCTCTCCATTAGACCTGGCCATCCTCCGGGCCGGGCCGGGCTTCGGGCCGGGCCTGACCAAGCCCGAGGTAGAAAACTCAGGCCCGAGCCCGGCCCGGCCCGGCCGTCGGGCCTAGTTTTCAGGCCCGAGCCCGGCCCATCACAGCAAAAAACACGTCGGGCCTCGGGCCTCGGGCCGGGCCTCTTTAGTAAATGGCATAAACAGCGGGCCCAGGCCCGGCCTGACCTAGTCTTCGGGCTCAAAACCTAGGCCCAGGCCCAGCCCGGGAGCAGCGTCGGGCCGGGTCGGGCCGGGCTTTTTCGGGCCGGGCTGTCCGGGCCGGGCGGCCCATGGCGAGGACTACTCTCCATGCAGCCTGTGCTCAGCCGCAGGTGAGAGAGAGAGAGGGAGATTGCACCGAGTGGGAAGGGGAGGAGCTGCTTTCGTTGAAAATTCAAGCACCCACACACGCACCCATACAGGACGACGGATGGATGCTCTTTCTCATTTCCACCACCCTTTTTACTGGCTTTTGGCTCCTTAAATCGAGGCTCGTGCTTTTTTACCATGTATGTCGACCAAAGATGATTTTGCTTTCCTTTACTACTGCAGCAAGGACGCGGTAACTAACGTGCTGCCGCTGCTGCTGCTACTGCTGTAAAAGAAACAGTGCAACCGTGTGCTCGTCACCACCCCTAGCTGCTGTTGCAGCCAGCAGCAAAGCCTTGCCTCGGTTCTCCCACTCAGGGTGAGGTTTTGGCGAGAAGCGGACGGTTTACCTAGATCCCGTGATGGCCCGCCTTGAGCTTGTGCTCGTCCGCTCATCTCTTTTGGGTTCTGGCTGCACATGCATCAATCACGTGATCCCAACCACCGTCGCACCGCTACCATTGCTGCGCGAACAGATACATGCAAGTTTGATTTTCTCTTGTTCCGCAGAGGCACCGACAACCTTTCTTATTTGAACATTTTTGGGAGTTCATCTTCAACTCTGACTGCAAAAAAGTTTCGACATCCATTCGCGGCACTGATACAGAAGTCAGTCATCTAAAGCTGCTCGAATACATTCTAACCACTGTTTAAGCTAACCAGACGATACCATGCAAATATGATGGATTCTATTAAATTTCGCATATAATTTACATAAACGGACAATTTTTGACTGTCTTACAAAAACTAATAAAAAAACTAAATCCTAACCGTACGACCACCTCGTACGTGTTGTCGCCCTGTGCTACGGAGCCCTGGCGACGACCTTGCCCTAGTTGGCGTTGACAGAGCAGTCGCTAAGAGCACCGGGATCTGTTGCGGATCGAGATGCCAATGGTGCAGCAGCGTGATGTCGGGTTACAACAGCGGCTGCCTGAACTCCCAGTGCCACCGCGCTTGGTGCACCGGAATGTGTAGACGCGGCCACACGCCTTTGTGATCGCGGGCTGCGGCTCCTCCTTTATCGGGCGACGGTGGCGACATGATGGCGATGAGGGCCTGTTAATCCGTGCGTACTGGCTATGATACGGGGACGACGTCGGCTCATCCTTGACGCGGCGGAGGTGCTGGGTGGACGCTGACTCCACTACTAAAAAATGGCTATAGCTAATATGGACATTAATGACGCACTATACATGTGGTGCGTCACTGCTATATAGCAGTGGCGCACCATGTGTAGGTGCGCCATTAGTAACCAAAACAGTAATGCCGCACCAGGTGAAAAGTGCGCCATTACTAAGTTTGACCAAGGTTTGACCCAGGCATACACATAGTAATGGCGCACTTTGTATAGGTGTGCCATTACTAAGTTGACATAGTAATGGCGCACCTTTACAAAGTGCGCCATTACTATGTGTATGCCTGGGTCAAAACTTGGTCAAACTTAGTAATGATGCACTTTGCATAGGTGCGCCATTACTATTGAAAGAACATGCGGTGCCCCCATGTTTGGTTTTGGTAATTGATGACAATCTCTATGGACTAACGGTTGCCTTGAGTTATATTTGAAGGTTTGTCCATAGGCTTTTCTTGAAGTCCATGTGTTCATTTCAAGGAGTTTATGAGTTGACCAAGGTGCTATTAAGGAATTATTCAAAGATTGGTCATGTGAGTGTTAAACTTATTGCAAGCATGTCTTAAAGAAGAAGATTGTGTGATCATTCATGTTTAGCTTCAAGACATCATCCAAATGAAGAGAGTTGGAAAGATTTAAGGTTGATCAAGACTAAGTCAAGAGTGAATCAAGTTGATCAACTCACAAAGCGTAGAAGATGTACCGAGAGAGATCAAGTGATCCCATGGTATGGTAAGCATTGTCCATTGCACTTTGTGTACTAACCCATGGTCTATGTGAGAGTTCTATGTTGGGTTAGGTACGTGTCCATGGGCTTGCGTCAAGAGAAAGATATCATACAACCCATGGAAAGGATGACATCAAGTGGTGATCATCATCATGATTGCCGTGTGCAAGTTCATGTGGAGCATCACAAAAAGATCAAGTGCTTTTGCCATCCTTTGTGGTGTCAATGGTCTTGTGAAGATGTGCCGAAGAGAGGCTCACCCATAGTGGACTATGGGGGAGCAATCATCTAGTCTTCATCGAGCCAACGCAATCAAGAAAGGTGGTCCAACTTGAGGGAGTCAAGAACGTCATCATCTAGCTCAAGTGGACCATGTACAAGGCAAATGTTTGCCCTTGATAGTTTTTCAATTTTACCAGTCTCGTGGTGGTAGTTGGGAGACGGGTTATAGGATCGTTTGCCGTACTATCAAGGGGGGCTCTCAAGTTGGTAGCTTGATCGTATCGTTAGTAGAGAGCTCAAACCATTGCATCCTTGCATCATGTTTCTTGGTTATTGTTTGGTTCTCTTTGTGATTCTTAGATCTTATGGTCATCTTGATGACAAGCTTGAGTTCATCGAAAACGGGGTTCGCATGCGTCTTCTATGATGTTTTCGGTGTTGGAGGTTTTACCGGTCTTATCCGAGGAAGGGTTCTCACCATTTTCTTATGGGCCTTTTCTAATTTTCTTCTTATTGATATTTCTTTCAAGATTGTGTTAGCCCTTGTCGCTATCTTTCCAACAAACTTGGTTTCATCGAATTTGGAGTTCGTTTGCAAATGTTGTGGCAATTTTGGTGTTCTGAAAAGGTTGCAGCGGTACTACCGCGAATTGGAGCGGATGTAATTTTTTACTACCGCTCCAGAGCGGTACTACCATGGCTCCTACAGCGGTAGTACCGCTCCGGACCAAAAACTCGTCCCAAGTCCTGCGGTGGTAGGCCCGGATGTATTTTTTTTTAGTACCGCTCGCAAGCAGTAGTACCGCTACCCTTTGCGGAAGTACCGCGATCCCTAGCGGTAGTACCGTGAGGACGAGCGGTAGTACCGCTCCGACAGTTCTATTGGCCTTTTGCCTCCTTGTTGTTGTTTTTCAAAGGGGTACTACCGCCCTAGCGGTAGTACCGCTCTGTGTGTGTTGTGAGCATAACGGTTGGATTTTCCCCACCTATCAAAGGGGGTCTTCTTCCCCATTGAACCTCATCTCTTGAGCTCGTGTTCTTCCCCCATTGTTGACCTTCTTCGAGCTTGCTAACTCTCAATCCCTCCATGGATTCTTGCTAGTTTTTGAGGGAAAAGAGAGAGGAGATCTAGATCCACATTTCCACCAATCACGTTCTCCTCTATGTGAGGGGAACCCCTTGGATCTAGATCTTGGAGTTCTTGGTGTTCTCCTTCTTGTTCTTCCTCTCATCTTCCCCCCTATCATTAGTTGCTTCAGTGGTATTTGAGAGAGAAGGACTTGGGCACTCCGTGTGCCCTTTCCATTGCATTTGGTGCATCGGTTTGAGTTCTCCACGTGATACGTGGAAGTTACAAGTTGAGAAGCTTATTACTCTTGGGTGCTTGGTACCCTTGAGCTTGTTACTCTTGGGTGTTTGGACACCCTAGATCTTGTTTCTCTTGGGTGCCTTGGTGCCCTAGACGGTTGGTGTTGTTCAGAGCTCAATCATTGTGGTGTAAAGCTCCGGGCAAGTGTCGGGGTCTCCAATTAGGTTGTGGAGATCGCCCCGAGCAATTTGACGGGTACCGGTGATCGGCCCCAAGGGTTGCCAAAGTGTACGGGTTCGGTGACCGCCCCCAAGGGTCGCCATTTGTACGGGTTTGGTGACCGCCCTCAAGGGTCCCTTAGTTTAATCATGACATCTTGCATTGTGCGAGGGCGTGAGGAGATTACGGTGGCCCTAGTGGCTTCTTGGGGAGCATTGTGCCTCCACACCGCTCCAAACGGAGATTAGCATCCGCAAGGGTGTGAACTTCGGGATACATCATTGTGTCCGCGTGCCTCTGTTATCTCTTTCCCGAGCCCTTTACTTATGCACTTTACTTTGTGATAGCCATATTGTTCTTTGTCATATATCTTGCTATCACATAGTTGCTTATCTTGCTTAGCATAAGTTGTTGGTGCACATAGGTGAGCCTAGTTGTTTTAGGTTTTGTGCTTGACAAATTAACCGCTAGGTTTATTCCGCATTTGTTCAAGCCTTAACCGTAATTATTTTAAAGCGCCTATTCCCCCCCTCTAGGCGACATCCTCGATCTTTCAATTGGTATCAGAGCCTCGTCTCTCTTTATTAGGCTTTACCGCCTAGAGAGTAAAGATGTCGACTAGGGGATTAGGATTCTCTGACACTCTTAGTTTCGATGGCACAAATTTTGATGTTTGGGTAATTCGCATGCTTAATCTCTTTAGGGTCATGGACCCAAATTTAGAGCGAATTGTAGATATGGGTTTATCTCCTCCAAAGGATCCCCAAAGATTATATTTAGAGGAGAGAAAAACTCTTATCTCATTGCTCAAGCTTCTAATGTGCTTTTCGATGCTTTGAGCAATCTAGTTATATTTCAACTCATGTCGTTCCGGGATGCTCATGAGTTGTGGACGAAGCTTCAAGATAAATATGGTGTGTCCAAGATTTGTGGGGATGATTGTTCTCCCTCCACCTCCGGTCGTATAGTCTTCTCAACTTCTTCTACTTCACCTACATGTGGTTTGCCACAAGGTAATGATATAGTGAGTAGTGTTGGCCATTGCAATGATGATAGTATTCTTATTGTGGATGATCCTTCATCACTATATTATTGCAATGCTCCTTCTTTGGGATTTAACACTTCGAGCACTCCAAATGTTTCACATGCTTGTGTTGGTAGTCCTTGCATATCATGTAGAAATTGCTTGACTAAATCTCATGATGATATGATTGCTATGTCTTGTTGCCATGATAAAAATGCATCTATTTCCTCGAATTGTTGTGCTAACAATGTAGAGGAAACCCAACACTCCATGGAACAAGATGTGGTGTTTAATGGTGCCTCAAGGGATCCTACATCATCATCTATTGCTTTTTGCCTTATGGCTAAGGCGTCAAAGGTATCTCCTACTTTGTACGCCAATATGTCTCTTGATGATGATGTTGATGCTAATGATGATGAGGATAATGATCAAGAGAATGATAATGTTGCCTCCTTAAAAACTAAGGGGGAAATGATTTTTAAAGCTCTCATAAAAATAAAATTGCTCATTCTGACTTCATGGAAATAATGTCCATTGCCATTGATGGCAAGAAATACATTGAGAAGTTGGAATCTCATCTAGAGGAGCATGAGGTCACCATTGAGAAAATGGAAGCTGATGAGCGTGATTACGCAAATGAGATCGCGGAGCTATCTCAAGCTCTTGAACATGAACAAACCACCTCCGAATCTCTTGAAGAGACTTTTGCTCTAGAATTATCTAGAGTGAAGGAATCTAATGATAGAGCTCTTGAGGTGGCCAATGTTTTTGAAACTAAAAATGCTAAGCTTGAAGTTTCTCATGCTAGACTCCTTGAGGATTTTGAGCACCTTGAAAATGGCTCAAGGGTCATCAAGGGTGAGCTCATCAAACTCACCGAGTCTCATGCTCAACTTGAAGCTTCTTATTTAAAAGATCTTGCCAAGTTGCCTTCTCCTCTTGTTGTTAATGATGATGCTTGTGCTACTAACTCTATTTCTTGTGAAGCATCCATTTTAAAGGAGAATGTTGAGCTAAGGGCTCAACTTGAGTTGCTATCTAGCAAGTATGGGAAATTGGAAGAAAGTCATGAAAAGCTTTCTAGCTCTCATGATGATCTTCTTGTATCCCATAATTTGCTAAAAATAGCTCATGAGGCTATGATTGCTAAGGTAACATGTAGTGAGCCTCATGTGGACATTAGCACCACTTTAAGTCAAAATGCTATATTGCCTTGTGCTAGTCCTCGTAATTCGTCTATCCATAACATTGGTACATCTTGTGATGAATTGCTTTCCTTGCCTTGTTGCTCTAATGATGAAGCTTATACTTCCTCTAGTACTTGTGTTGAGACTAACCATGTAGAGGAAATCAAAGAGCTCAAGGCCCAAGTCACTTCTTTGAAGAAAGACTTGGAAAAGAGTCATCAAGGGAAATCCACACTCAACAATATCTTGAGTGTGCAAAAATCCCCCAATGACAAAGGTAGACTTGGATTCAACTCCAATAAGAAGAAGAAGTCCAAGATGAACAAAAAGAAGGGCCAAGAACAAGTCAAGAATTCGACCAAGATTGTTTGCTTCAAGTGCAAAGTAGAAGGGCATCATGTTAGATCTTGCCCATTGAAGAAGAAGCCCATTAGTGACAAGCAACAAGGGAAGCGGCCACAAGTTCACTTTCATGCTCAACCTCAAGTTGAAGAAAGGCCTCTTCCCAAGAAAACTCGAGCTAATGCTTCTCAAGTTGAGAAATCAAGTGAGAAGAAAGTGAAGAGAAGACGTTGCTACCTATGTCGTGAGAAAGGTCACCTCGCTTCTTCATGCACAAGTGGTAACATATCCAACCCAATTATTATTGATGATGCCTATTCTGTTGGGAAGGATAATGTTGGCAATGTGTTTGCAAAGTTTGTTGGTACTCAAAGTGGTGTCAAGAAAAGAACCATTTGGGTGGCCAAGCCTATTGTGACTAACCTCTTAGGACCCAACTTGGTTGGGGACCAACAAGCTAAAACTTGATCAATAGGTGTTGATGGAGGTCATTGGAGACTTGGCTACATTATGAAGAATTAAGGGGTCTTCATCATTCATATTGTCTCAAGCCAAGTCATTCGGATTATCAAGTTTCTATCTTATATCAAATGTTCCCCCTTGCGGTAACTTGTGCTTAAATTGTTTACATTGAAAGTTACTTGCCCCTTAGCGTGTTGTGGTTTTGTACCTTGCATGTGCGTGTATATGTTATGCTTCCAATTTGCTTATCTTGAGAAATCATGTATGTGTATGTTGGTTCGCACATCATGTACGTGTGTGTAGTGTGTTGAGCCTTTGTTCATCTTGTTTATATCTTAGTTGTCTTGTGAGAGATTAATGGAACATCCCATTTTGGGGGAGTGATGTGCTTTGTGCACCTCATAATCCTAAAAATGTGTGTACATGAGGAATACCATCTAGTATTGATATTACAAGATTATCTAGTCTCTATGTGGTATGTCTTCTCATGAGAAATTCAAATTCTATTTGGTCCATTAATTATCTCTTGTTGGTTCTCTTTTGCATCTTGTTAAGTTTTTCATTGGTATCACATTATGGGGGAGTAATATGCTATGTGTATATTACAAGCCTAGAAAATGTGTACATTCGAGATATTGTCACTTAGAATTGTTTTTGTAAATTATATTGTTCCTAGGTGGCATGTTAGCTCTACAAGTTGCAATTTGCTTGTGTTTGTTGTGAATATGATGCCGGATATCCTTGTTATCTACCACCGGGAATTATTTCCAAATACGTCTTGTCTTTTGACAACTGGTACTCACTTATGTGTGGTAGAAATTATTGATCATCTTCACGTTGGCGTTTGCTTTTTATTTGCCTTATCTCTTGCCAAGTTTGTGTCAACTCCCATTGCCTTCCGTGCCACTTGAGGATCTCGTTGTTTTCTTGGTCTTGTCTAGTGTTTTCCTTGATATAGTGAACATGGTGATCCTACCTTGTGCATTTTGTATTCAAATGCAAATTCTCTATAATGCACAACTCGTGGGGGAGCTATCCTATTTTCTATAAAACACTAAACTTGTGATCCATTTTAAGTGTGTGTTGGTGGATGTCAAGTCGTTTCTTTTGGTACTTTGTGCCATCATGAAACTTTGTAGAGAGCTTGGTTTGTTTGGAACCATCCTCTCCTTTGGGAGTTTGACACCTTTTTTGTGTGTTCTAATGGATATCTCATTCCTTGATGTATCTTTTAATGATATCTTCCAAGTGATGATTTCTCCATTTGGTATCCTTTTCACTTGGTTTTTCCTTTTATTTTGGTATCGGTTCTTGAAAGTCTTGAGCATGCATTTTAACTTCATGTAGTTCCTTTGGCATGTTTTCTTTCTTTGACCCGATATATAGGGGAA
This sequence comes from Triticum dicoccoides, assembly GCF_002162155.2. Classification (NCBI taxonomy): domain Eukaryota; kingdom Viridiplantae; phylum Streptophyta; class Magnoliopsida; order Poales; family Poaceae; genus Triticum; species Triticum dicoccoides. The sequence goes on from NC_041381.1 coordinate 116,477,991, forward strand.
ACTCCACCAAGTCTCAAATTGGACGAGATGTGCATGAGATTCATTTTCATATCTATATGCACATATCTATGTGGAGTTCGTCCTATGTATTGTTGGTTCTCTAACTCTTTGGTCCCAATGAGTTTGGGTACCATTTTGTTTGTGTTGTTGTTCTAGGAACAATTGGAGATGCATTGGATGCTCGGCTGACTCACAAGGAAGGTGGTGTCATCACGCGCTTATTGGAGTCAAGCTAGGATGCTCAATGAACTACTATCTATTACCTTCAATTGGTTTCTTCTACATCCTTCCAATAATTTCTCGGTAACAACTATCTATTCATGCATTCTTTTCTTGCATTCAACCTTGTGTAGGTTGCATCTTGGCATGATAGTCATTCCTTCTTGTGATACTTGTTTCCTTTCTCAAAGCATCTCAACGATGATCTCATGTTGCTAGTTGCGATGTCTTTGATAGTTGTGTGGTAGGAATTCATCTATATACAATAAGACCATATCTAGCCATGTGCTATGCTTCAAAGCAAATATCTTATTACTATATCTATGACTTCCTTTTGGATATCTTGTTCCTTCGTGTTGTAACTATTCCGGGTGTACATCCTTCTTTGTAGCTATATATCATCATGATTTCGTCTACCTAGAATCTTATACACTTGAAATAAGTTGCATATCTAGATGATATCCTTTCTTTCACATCCACCTTGTCTTTCTTTTGTTTTTTTTATTTGGTGGCTCCGTGAAAGCTTTTGCCTTGAGTGCGTGTCTTATCTCGTTGCATCTTGATGCACTCTTGTGTGGTGAAGATTATTTTCCTCATGCTTATCTCTATGAGGCTTTTGCCATCTTAATTGGTATCCCTCGTATTGATGAGGCTTTCATCTTCTATCTTCACCATGGGTTGTCACAAGTGTTGGTTCTTCATTTTGCATTTTTAGTGTGCTTGTGAACCCTTTTGATTGGTGTGTGTGGGGAGGACATGTCATGCACCTTGTATCTCCACTATCCAAGACTATGTTGATGCTTAATACCCATCCGTACATTAGTCTTCTCAAGTGCTTTGCCATGACTCACACACATCATTTTGGTTGAGCCTACTCTTAAGTTGCCTCTTTTATATGTTGCTCAACCATTTGTATGTTGCAAGTGCTAGGTTTTGTTTCCTACATTCTCACTTGCACTTGTTGTAAGATTCTATTGATTTTGGGGGAGCTATGATCCTATTTTGTGCACTTTGTATCCAAATACAAATATTCTTATGTGTGCACAAATCATGGGGAGCTTCTTTAGCTTATTTAGAACACTCCTTTACTCGTACCATAATATCCTTCATTCATGTGGCTCATAGGATCTTTAGTCTAGTTGGTTCAATTGATATCATTTGATTGCTTGCTTCAATTGGTATCTTTTGATTGCTCGATTGCTTGTTTCTCTCTTTGTTATGTCTTTGTGGCAAATCATTCTTTTGCAATCTTTGGGCCTCAATATAGTTTGTCTTCCTCCAAGTATTTACCATTGGATATGTGATACGTCTCCAATGTATCTATAATTTTTGATTGTTCCATGCAATTATATTACCCCTTTTGGATGTTTACCGGCTTTATTTTACACATTTATATCATTTTTGGGACTAACCTACTAACCGAAGGCCCAACCCGTATTGCTGTTTTTTTGCCTATTTCAGTATTTCGAAGAAAAGGAATATCAAACGGAGTCCAAACGGAATGAAACCTTCGGGAGCGTGATTTTTGGAACGAACGTGATCCATAGGACTTGGAGTGCAAGTCAAGAAGCAGCCGAGGCGGCCACGAGAGGGTAGGGCGCCCCCCCTATAGGGCGCCCCCCCTATCTTATGGGCCCCTCGGGCGGCCACCGACGTACTTCTTCCTCCTATATAAGCCTACGTACCCCAAAAACATCCAGGGAGCCAACGAAACACAATTTCCACCGCTGTAACCTTCTATATCCACGAGATCCCATCTTGGAGCCTTCGCCGGTGCTCCGTCGGAGGGGGAATCGACCACGGAGGGCTTCTACATCAACATCCTTGCCCCTCCGATGAGTTGTGAGTAGTTTACCACAGACCTACGGGTCCATAGTTATTAGCTAGATGGCTTCTTCTCTCTTTTTGTATTTCAATACAATGTTCTCCCCCTTTCTTGTGGAGATCTATTCGATGTAATCTCTTTTTGCGGTGTGTTTGTCGAGATCCGATGAATTGTGGGTTTATGATCAAGTTTATCTATGAGAAATATTTGAATCTCCTCTGAATTTTTTTATGTATGATTGAGTTATCTTTGCAAGTCTCTTCGAATTATTAGTTTGGTTTGGCCTACTAGATTGATCTTTCTTGCCATGGGAGAAGTGCTTAGCTTTGGGTTCAATCTTGCGGTGTCCTTACCCAGTGACAGAAAGGGTTGCAAGACACGTATTGTATTGTTGCCATCGAGGATAAAAAGATGGGGTTTATATCATATTGCATGAGCTTATCCCTCTACATCATGTCATCTTGCTTAAGGCGTTACTCTGTTCTTATGAACTTAATACTCTAGATACAGGCAGGAGTCGGCCGATGTGTGGAGTAATAGTAGTAGATGCAGGCAGGAGTTGGTCTACTTGTTGCGAACGTGATGCCTATATACATGATCATGCCTAGATAATCTTATAATTATTCGCTTTTCTATCAATTGCTCGACAGTAATTTGTTCACCCACCGTAATACTTATGCTATCTTGAGAGAAGCCTCTAGTGAACCCTATGGCCCCCGGGTCTATCTCTTATCATATTTGCTTCCAATCTACTTTTATTTGCATCTTTACTTTTTGCATCTATATTATAAAATACCAAAAATATATTTATCTTATCATACTATCTCTATCAGATCTCACTTTCGCAAGTGGTCGTGAAGGGATTGACAACCCCTTTATTGCGTTGGTTGCGGGTTCTTTGTTTGTTTGTGTAGGTGCGTGGGACTTTTGAGGAGCCTCCTACTGGATTGATACCTTGGTTCTCAAGAACTGAGGGAAATACTTACGCTACTATTGCCGCATCACCCTTTCCTCTTCAAGGAAAACCAACGCAAGCTCAAGAAGTAGCAATATGTGTATTGCATTCCACTCTCTTTTTGAGAGATACGCAATTTATGGAGGACCACTCTTTATATTGGCCTTCTAAGATTTTCACCCATTTTGGCAATCGATGCCAATGGGGGAGGAGTTTCAGAGAGTTTTGTGGAGAAGTCTTCAGAGTTTTCTCCTTGCTTTGGTTTTGGTTCCTAAGCATTTGCATCCCATTCTCATGCATCATTGGTTGTTGCATTGCATGGTGATGCATAACTCCTTATATAAACTCTCTTGAAAGTTATTGTCATCAATTACCAAAATGGGGGAGATTGAAAGAACATGCGGTGCCCCCATGTTTGGTTTTGGTAATTGATGACAATCTATATGGACTAATGGTTGCCTTGAGTTATATTTGAAGGTTTTTTCCATAGGCTTTTCTTGAAGTCCATGTGTTGGTTTCAAGGAGTTTATGAGTTGACCAAGGTGCTATTAAGGAATTATCGAAAGATTGGTCATGTGAGTGTTGAGCTTATTGCAAGCATGTCTTGAAGAAGAAGATTGTGTGATCATTCATGTTTACCTTCAAGACATCATCCAAATGAAGAGAGTTGGAAAGATTCAAGGTTGATTAAGACCAAGTCAAGAGTGAATCAAGTTGATCAACTCACAAAGCGTAGAAGATGTACCGAGAGGGAACAAGTGATCCCATGGTATGGTAAGCATTGTCCATTGCACTTTGTGTACTAACCCATGGTCTATGTGAGATTTCTATGTGGGGTTAGGTACGTGTCCATGGGCTTGCGTCAAGAGGAAGATATCATACAACCCATGGAAAGGATGACATCAAGTGCTGATCGTCATCATGATTTCCGTGTGCAAGTTCAAGTGGAGCATCACGAATAGATCAAGTGCTTTTGCCATCCTTTGTGGTGTCAATGGTCTTGTGAAGATGTGCTGAAGAGAGGCTCACCCATAGTGGACTATGAGGGAGCAATCATCTAGTCTTCATCGAGCCAACGCAATCAAGAAAGGTGGTCCAACTTGAGGGAGTCAAGATTGTCATCATCTAGCTCAAGTGGACCATGTGCAAGGCAAAGGTTTGCCCTTGATAAGTTTTCTATTTTACCGGTCTGGTCCTGGTAGTTGGGAGACGGGTTATAGGATCGTTTGTCGTACTATCAAGGGGGGCTCTCAAGTTGGTAGCTTGATCGTATCGTTAGTAGAGAGCTCAAACCATTGCATCCTTGCATCATGTTTCTTGGTTCTTGTTTGGTTCTCTTTGTGAGTCTTAGAGCTTATGGTCATCTTGATGACAAGCTTGAGTTCATCGAAAACAGAGTTCACATGCGTCTTCTATGATGTTTTCGGTGTTGGAGGTTTTACCGGTCTTATCCGAGGAAGGGTTCTCACCATTTTCTTATGGGCCTTTTCTAATTTGCTTCTTATTGATATTTCTTTAAAGATTATGTTATCCCTTGTCTCTAGGTTTCCAACAAACTTGGTTTCATCGAATTCGGAGTCCGTTTGCAAAAGTTGTGGTAGTTTTGGTGTTCTGAAAAGGCTGCAGCGGTACTACCGCGAATTGGAGCGGATGTAATTTTTACTACCGCTCTAGAGCGGTACTACCGCGGCTCCTACAGCGGTAGTACCGCTCCGGACCAAAAACTCATCCCAAGTCCTGCGGTGGTAGGCCCGGATGTATTTTTTTAGTACCGCTCGCAAGCAGTAGTACCGCTACCCTTTGCGGTAGTACCGCGATCCCTAGCGGTAGTACCATGAGGACAAGCGGTAGTACCGCTCCGGCGGTTCTACTGGCCTTTTTCCTCCTCGCTGTTGTTTTTCAAAGGGGTACTACCGCCCTAGCGGTAGTACCGCTTCTTGGAGCGGTAGTACCGCTCTGTGCGGACTGTGAGCATAACGGTTGGATTTTTCCCCACCTATAAAAGGGGGTCTTCTTCCCTATTGAACCTCATCCCTTGAGCTCGTGCCCCCCCATTGTTGACCTTCTTCGAGCTTGCTAACTCTCAATCCCTCCATGGATTCTTGCTAGTTTTTGAGGGAAAAGAGAGACGAGATCTAGATCCACATTTCCACCAATCACTTTCTCCTCTATGTTAGGGGAACCCCTTGGATCTAGATCTTGGAGTTCTTGGTGTTCTCCTTCTTGTTCTTCCTCTCATCTTCCTCCCTATCATTAGTTGCTTTGGTGGGATTTGAGAGAGAAGGACTTGGGCACTCCGTGTGCCCTTGCCATTGCATTTGGTGCATCGGTTTGAGTTCTCCACGTGATACGTGGAAGTTACAAGTTGAGAAGCTTATTATTCTTGGGTGCTTGGTACCCTTGAGCTTGTTACTCTTGGGTGTTTGGACACCCTAGAGCTTGTTCCTCTTGGGTGCCTTGGCGCCCTAGACGGTTGGTGTTGTTCGGAGCTCAATCATTATGGTGTAAAGCTCCGGGCAAGCGTCGGGGTCTCCAATTAGGTTGTGGAGATCGCCCCGAGCAATTTGATGGCTACCGATGACCGCCCCCAAGGGTTGCCAAAGTGTACGGGTTCGGTGACCGCCCCCAAGGGTCACCATTTGTACGGGTTCAGTGACCGCCCTCAAGGGTCCCTTAGTGGAATCACGACATCCCGCATTGTGCGAGGGCGTGAGGAGATTACGGTGGCCCTAGTGGCTTCTTGGGGAGCATTGTGCCTCCACACCACTCCAGACGGAGATTAGCATACGCAAGGGTGTGAACTTTGGGATACATCGTCGTCTCCGCGTGCCTCGGTTATCTCTTTCCTGAGCCCTTTACTTATGCACTTTACTTTGTGATAGCCATATTGTTCTTTGTCATATATCTTGCTATCACATAGTTGCTTATCTTGCTTAGCATAAGTTGTTGGTGCACATAGGTGAGCCTAGTTGTTTTACGTTTTGTGTTTAACAAATTAACCGCTAGGTTTATTCCGCATTTGTTCAAGCATTAACCGTAATTATTTTAAAGCGCATATCCCCCCCTCTAGGCGACATCCTCGATCTTTCAACTATGTCAAACTTAGTAATGGCACACCTATATAAAGTGCGCCGTTACTAAGTTTGACCAAGGTTTGACCAAGTGGTACACATAGTAATGGCGCACTTTGTGAAGGTGCGCCATTACTAACTTTCAAATCCACCCCCCTGGACCGCCTTTTCAGTTTTAAAGAAAATAAAAGAAAATGATGGAAATATCAAAAAAATAAAAGAAAATAAGTTTCCCATGTGATATGTGGTCTAGTTGTTGGGAAAATTTACAAATATGAATTTTGACTTTATTTGCAAAATCTCTCTGGAATTTGTAAAATGGGCATAACTTTTGCATACGAACTCGGATTAAAAAGTTTTTTATATGAAAAATCATCTACTCGAAAAGTTACATCCGAATTCAACCGGGGGGGGGGGGTCAATGTTGAAGATTTTTAGAATCCCCAAAAACCTAACAGAATAAAAGATACGGGGCTTTTAAGATCTAGAAGGGGGAAACAGAAAAAATTTCGAACTTAGTAATGGCGCACCATTTGCTAGGTGCGCCACTAGTAACAGAAAAAAGAAATTGGTTTCGATTTTTTTTGGAAAAAATGTTCAAAATATGATACGTAATATGACAGGGAAGTTTGAAATATTTTTTCAAAATTTCATCACACTCATGAACATGAACAAAGTCCTAGACATCAACAAGGTTTAATAGGATTGATATGATAGATACATCAACAAGTGCCTGTTAAGTGAGCTGGTGCTGGGGTTGGATAGAACTGCGAAGTTAAGTGTGCTCGGGTTGGAGTAGTGTTAGGGTGGGTGACCTTCCAGGAAGTTTGACCACGGAGTGCGATTTGACTTGAGATTAAGCATATTGACCCGAGATTAAGCCATAGTGACCCGAGATTAAGAAAAAAACAAAAAAAAATCTAAAAAAAATTGAAATTTCTTTTGGAAAAAAATTGTTAGTTCGTGCACCATTACTAAGTCAGATAGTAATGGCGCACATTTGGTGCGCCATTACTATCACATGCGCCACTAACATGCCTTTTTCTAGAAGTGCTCCTTCTTCGTGCGACCTACGATGTGCAGGCCACGGTTGCTCGGCGGGGATGCCAGTTCGTCCTTCACCTGCCGGTGAGGGGATGCCGGCTCCCGCTTCACGCGGACGCGTGTCGGGGACGATGGCTCCTCCATCACACGCGCTGGCAATGGTGGCATTGGGCCTATCTAACGGAGCGTGCGCTCCATCATGATCTCTCCATTTGCCGGAGTCACCTTTGAGAGAAGCCGGGGCCGCTACTGCGAGTACTGGTTCTCCTCGTCACCGGAGGAGATCATTATCTCCTACTCGCCGGAGGAGTTGCATTTTCCTATCTCGTTCGTTGTACTACCTCCGTCCGGGTTTATTGGTTCCTTTGTATTTTGAGCCAAATTTTGATCAAAGATTTAACTAACAAATGTTAATGCATGTCACAAAAAATATATCGTTGGATTGGTGTTTGGACATAGTTTTCAATGATACTGTTTTTTATGACATGTATTAATATTTTTATAGTTAAACTTATAGTCAAAATTTGACAGAAAATACGATGGGACCAATAAACCAGGATAGAGGTAGTACTACATATAATTTGTTTCTACACGCGCTGTACTTTCCCACCTGTGCAGCCGCGACTATTGTATTCTTCTCTTTTGGAATAAAGCCACTCTTGTCTGTTCCCTAGTACTAATTGGCATTTCCAGCTCAAAAGAACTAAATATCTACTCACTCCTTTCCGGATTATAGAGCTTATCTCAAAATTTTAGTTTTTCCATTTTATAAGGCTCAATTTGATTGTTTCCCATCACATGTTCAGATTCCAAGGTGCATTAAATCATTGCATGCAAGTATTGAGAGAAAAATTGACCAATGCATGTACTTTATGCATGCATGCATTGCAATTAATGCATTGATAAACATAATTTTTTGAGATAAACAAGAGCATTAATTAGGTGCTTTTGCAAACTACAAAAAATATTACACCACTCACCATTTACCTTGGTTGGTGAGATTTTTGAATTGAGCCTTATAAACCAGAAAGGAGGGAGTATGCTTGTTTACGAAAATGCATATTCACAAATGTTTTCTTGTTTTTGTTTAGAAAACAATTGTCCCGGTTGTTTTAACGAAGTACAATGTGCAAATATATGTGCTTGCTCACTAAAAGTGCATTGGTCTCGGCATTGACACATGGTGGACGTACCATATAGTCTTAGTGCATTCATGTGTTGAGCCGAGCTACAATGGCCTCTGCTGGTAGCCCCGCCGTGCACTACTAGGAAAAGGCTAATTAGTGGCGCACCTGTTTTGACCATTAATGATGCACTACAAGTGCGTCACTATCATCGCGCCACTAGTAACTAGTACTAATGGGGCACCTCTAGTGTGCCATTAGTATACCAGACAATAGTGGCGCACCTGGAAGTGCGCCATTAGTATGTCAAACGGTGCGCCATTACTATGCCTCCCAGGGGGCCATATTTACCTTGTGCTCTGGGTTACTAATGGCGCACTTCTAGTTAATGTGCCACTAGTGTGTTTATTGCAGTGCGCCATTAAAGTGCAGTATGATGCGCCACTAGTATGAATATTAGGAATTATTTTTTTTCTTTTTCTGATATTTGCACAGGTTACAAAATATATTACTGCACAGAATATAGACAGCACAACATATAAACAGCAGATTTATCGAATATAATAGAAGATTAGTCTCCGAATACAATTCATCATATTAGTCTCCGAATTCAAAATACCGAACAAAGTTAGAACATTACAAGTCTCGAGACCGCGAGTAGTGAGTTTGTCTTCACATTACAAGTCGATATCGATCATCTAAACTACCATCACATAGAAGAGAGCCGCGGTCATCACGATGAGCATCATCGCGATGAAACTGGTCTTCATCCAGTTCCTCCAACGCTCCCTCCTCTCTCCCGCTAGATAGCTCGTATCTACCTTCCGCCTCTGCCCTAGTGGTGTACCCTTTGTAACTGTTACCGCTAAAATGGTGAACCTGTCTCCGACACTCCTCCCAGTCGTCATAGACTCCGAGAACCTTACCCTTGTACACGACATACGACGGCATCTCTATGCACTAGACAAACAAAATGTTAGTAGCAATTCACAGAAAATACATAAGCAATATATAAGTATGCAACAAAAGCATCGGAAGAGAAAAGCAACACATTAATAGCACAATTCATGGTCCTACTAATAAATAGCATCGATTACATATAAGTTGAACAACTGTCCAGACTAAAGAGACATACAAGTTCATTAAAATTTAATGACAACATGAGCTAATCGATATTTCAGAACTACATAGCATCACTACTTTCAACTCGACTCAGGGACCGGAGCGTGGATGAAGCCGCCGTCTATCGTGATGGCCATGAAATCGCGGTCGTTGTCAGCCTGCATTTGTAGCGTTGTTTCTATCTCACTGTTGAACGGTTGATATCTGAGGTAGAACTGCCCTGAGGTACGAAGGACATCTTGATGGATGATTTCCACAAACTCCGACTGGATTCGAAAGAATTCTTGTCTGATGTCCGCGTCCTAGATTGCCGACAAGCGTGCAACCCAATCTTTGAGATTATTTGGTAGCAGTAGGTGATTATGGTCCCATACGATCGCTCGCATGTGATGGAGGGCATAGTAGGCATCCTTCTAACCGCCAGGCGGCTGCTTGACGCAGGGGAACGTCGTATTGTGGGTGAACACGTGCTTGCCTTACCTACAAATTGGCCTGCTGAAGGTGCCTCCAGATCTGGCATAGCCGGGGAGAGCTTCATCAAGAACTTTCTTGATATTTGTGTAGTCTTTCTTCGACTGACGGTCCGAGTCGAAATACGTGGCCATGGAATATTTCGGGCTTAAGAGGATGAGTGTGCAATGTGTGTCACTGCACAAAACACGGAATGTTAGAAAAAAAAGAACGATCGAAATCTAAGAAATAATATGTTACGGGGCGGTGAGGGGATGACTTACTCGGGAAAGTAAGGCACGAGGAAGTTATCCTTATCTGGGTTTGCCAGAATGACCCCTTCGAGGTATGAACTCGTGACTTGCCGGTCCCCAGCGCTGCCCAAGATCTTGGCACACATGTAGAAGGGGTCGACTATCACGATGTCCGGGGTCTTGTCTCTAATGATCCGCATCTCCATACTTAGCAAAAATAGCTGAATGAAGGTGTAGTGTAGTGGATGAAGGTTAAACATAGCGAAGATGTCATCAAACCGCAGGACGATCATGCCCCCGATGGTGCTATCAACAAAGCCCTTGCCCTCTGGTACCTTGGCCACGAAAACCGGGTATGCCACATCATTCTCCGAGAGACGCCGCTCTTCCAAATAAAGAACACTGTCATGCAAACTCCGCATAGCACCGGTTGTAGCATTGAGAAGATTAGTCGGTAGCATCGACCTACCTGCCACATGCACCCTCCTAGAGATATCCTTAGGTGAAGGTGGCCCGTCCTGAGCATGGATCGTACTCGGTGCTGGCTGGCTCGCACCCTTGTTATTCTTTCTTTTCCGTCCCTTCTTCTTCTGCTGTAATGGGATCGAGTTCTGCTCAAAGACCGCCTTCTTGAGTGTGTTGGGGCTGATAATATTTCGCACCTCAGCTATCTGAGGCTCGGTGAGGGCGGCAGCTGGAGGCGTCTCCTGAGAACTGAACGCCAGATGATGCCTGTTGCAATTGGGTTTCTCCGTGGTACCAACTAGATCGCGATCGTCTTTTGCAGGGTTGGGTTCTTGATAAGGAGGCCCCAAGAATTCGTCACCATACCCATGTTCGCTGAAGTACTTATCGACGTTGGTAAATGTACCGTCGTCGTTGTCGTCGTCGCCCGGATCTTGTGCCATATGCATGTCCGGATCCTGTGCCATATGCATGTCCGACATGTCCGGTAGCGTTGCGACGGTCTTGCCATGGCTTGGCGCCGGCACGACTAGCGGTGTTGTCTGTGGGGTGGTGTCCCCTGCCCCCAAACGAATCTGGCTCTTCGGCCAAAGCAGGGGCCAGCTTAAGCAGGCGTTGAGGGCAACCACATCATCTTCGTTGGCCCTAGTGGGTCGAAACGGAGGTAACAAGTCGTCGCAGCCTGGCAGCACCCGAACCAGTTGAACCCTATACACGGTGGGTGGCATTGGATTACCGGGGAACACAGGTGAGGGAGTTCCGGACTAGGGGGTGTCCGGATAGCCGAACTATCATCATCGGCCGGACTCCAAGACTATGAAGATACAAGATTGAAGACTTTGTCCCGTGTCCGGATGGGACTTTCCTTGGCGTGGAAGGAAAGCTTGGCGATACGGATATGTAGATCTCCTACCTTTGTAACCGACTTTGTGTAACCCTAGCCCTCTCCAGTGTCTATATAAACCGGATGGTTGTAGTCCATAGGACGAACAACAATCATACCATAGGCTAGCTTCTAGGGTTTAGCCTCCTTGATCTCGTGGTAGATCCACTCTTGTAACACACATCATCAATATTAATCAAGCAGGACGTAGGGTTTTACCTCCATCAAGAGGGCCCGAACCTGGGTAAAACATCGTGTCCCTTGTCTCCTGTTACCATCCACCTAGACGCACAGTTCGGGACCCCCTACCCGAGATCCGCCGGATTTGACACCGACATTGGTGCTTTCATTGAGAGTTCCTCTATGCCGTCACCGATACGCTCGATGGCTTCTTCAATCATCATCAACGACGCAATCCAGGGTGAGACCTTCCTCCCCGGACAGATCTTCGTATTTGGCGGCTTCGCACTGCGGGCCAATTCGCTTGGCCAACTGGAGCAGATCGGAAGCTACGCCCCTGGCCGTCAGGTCAGATTTGGAAGTTTGAACTTCACGGCTGACATCCGCGGGGACTTGATCCTCGATGGATTTGAGCCATAGCCGAGCGTGCCGCACTGTCATGGTGAGCATGATTTAGCTCTGCAGCCGGACAGTACCCTGGAGGCCGCACTCGAAACCGCTCCGATCTTCAACCCGGAGCCGGCTACGCAGATCAAGGACGGATGCCTAGACATCGCCTCGGGGGCTGCAACCTCTACGGCGATAGAGACAAACACTAACTTTGTCCCTCAAAAAGCTCATGACTCCGAGGTGCCGGACTCCTCGCCGGACTCCGAACCTCCCGCGCCCTCCCCGATCGAATCCGATTGGGCGCCGATCATGGAATTCACCGCAGCGGACATCTTTCAACACTCACCTTTCGGCGACATCTTGAGTTCGCTAAAGTATCTCTCGTTATCAGGAGAGCCCTGGCCGGACTGCGGTCAGGACGGTTGGGATGCGGACGACGAAGAAATTCAAAGCCCACCCACCACCCACTTGGTAGCCACTGTCGACGATCTAACCGACATGCTAGACTACGACTCCGAAGACATCGACGGTATGGACGACGATGCCGGAGACGACCAAGAACCGACGCCTACTGGGCACTGGACAGCCACCTCATCATACGACATATACATGGTGGATATCCCAAAAGATGGGAATGGCGAAGGAACAGAGGAGGATGACCCCTCCAAAAAGCAGCCCAAGCGCCGGCGTCAGCGGTGCCACTCTAAATCCCGCCACAGCAAGAATGAAGACTCCGGCACCGGAGATAATAATACACCGGACAGCGCCGAAGACAACCCACTCCAGCAAGATCAAGTGTAGGAGGACGGAGATGCCAGCCCTTATGAAAGAGTGGCAGAAGAAGAGGTAGAGGATTATATGCCTCCCTCCGGAGACGAGGCAAGCCTCGACAACGACGAATTCGTCGTGCCTAAGGATCCCGTCGAACAAGAGCGTTTTAAACGCAGGCTTATGGCCACGGCGAACAGCCTTAAGAAAAAGCAGCAACAACTTAGAGCTGATCAAAATCTGCTAGCCGACAGATGGACTGAAGTCCTCGCAGCCGAAGAGCATGAGCTCGAACGCCCCTCCAAAGGCTACCCCAAACGCAAGCTGCTCCCCCGATTAGAGGAGGAGGCATACGAACCCGCATCACCAGGAGACAATACGGCTGACCGACCACCCCGTGGTCGCGACAGAGAGGCCTCTAGGCCCTTCACTAGAACCGTACCCCGGCATCGCTCGGAAAGCACAAGGCCACAGGGGAACGCTCCGGACTTGCGAGATATATTGGAGGATAAGGCAAGACAATCAATATTGATCTATGGATCGCGTGGGCGCCCCACGGTACGTGACGACAACCATCGCGCCGGACACAGTAAGTCCGGCCGGGCTGAACAAAACAAACAAAGCTCTTTTGAGCTCCGTCGTGATATCGCCCAGTACAGAGGCGGCGCACACCCACTATGCTTCACAGATGAAGTAATGGATCATCAAATCCCCGAAGGGTTTAAACCCGTGAATATCGAATCTTATGATGGCACAACAAACCCCGCAGTTTGGATCAAAGACTATCTCCTTCACATCCACATGGCCCGCGGCGACGATCTTCACGCCATCAAATATCTCCCCCTCAAGCTTAAAGGACCAGCCTGGCATTGGCTCAACAGCTTGCCAGCAGAGTCAATTGGGAGTTGGGAGGTCCTGGAAGCCGCATTCCTCGATAACTTCCAGGGCACTTATGTGCGACCACCAGACGCTGATGACCTAAGCCACATAATTCAGCAGCCAGACGAATTGGCCGGACAATTCTGGACACGGTTCTTAACCAAGAAAAACCAAATCTTCGACTGTCCGGATGCGGAGGCCCTCGCGGCCTTCAAGCATAACATCCGCGACGAGTGGCTTGCCCGGCACCTGGGACAGGAAAAGCCGAAATCCATGGCAGCCCTCACATCACTCATGACCCGCTTCTGCACGGGTGAAGACAGCTGGCTAGCACACAGCAATAACCTTAGCAAAAATTCTGGCAGTCCGGATTTCAAGGACCGAAATGGCAGGCCGCGTTGTAACAAAAACAAACGCCGCATTAACGGCGACAATAGTGAGGATACGGCAGTCAATGCCGGATTCAGAGGCCCTAAACCCGGTCAGCGGAAAAAGCCATTCAAAAGAACTACTCCGGGTCCGTCCAATTTGGACCGAATACTTGACCGCTTGTGCCAGATACACGACACCCCCGAAAAGCCAGCTAACCACACCAACAGGGACTGTTGGGTATTCAAGCAGGCAGGCAAGTTAATTGCCGAAAACAATGACAAGGGGCTGCATAGCGATGACGAGGACGAGACCCGACCGCCGAACAATAGAGGACAGAAGGGTTTCCCCCCACAGGTGCGGACGGTGAACATGATATACGCAATGCACATACCCAAAAGGGAGCGGAAGCGTGCACTCAGGGATGTCTACACGATGGAGCCAGCTGCCCCGAAGTTCAATCCATGGTCCTCCTGCCCGATCACTTTTGACCGAAGGGACCACCCCACCAGCATCCGCCATGGCGGATTCGCCGCATTGGTGTTAGACCCAACCGTCGATGGATTTCACCTAACCAGAGTCCTGATGGACGGCGATAGCAGCCTGAACCTGCTTTATCAGGATACAGTGCGCAAAATGGGCATAGACCCCTCAAGGATTAAACCTACCAAGTCGACCTTTAAAGGCGTCATACCAGGTGTAGAAGCCAATTGTGCAGGCTCAATTACACATGAAGTGGTCTTCGGATCCTGGGATAACTTCCGAAGCGAGGAGTTAATCTTCGACATAGTCCCGTTCCGCAGAGGCTATCATGCCTTGCTCGGACGTACCGCATTTGCAAAGTTCAACGCGGTGCCGCACTATGCATACCTCAAGCTCAAGATGCCAGGCCCTCGAGGAGGTATCACGGTCAACGGAAACACTGAACGTTCCCTCTGAACAGAGGAACATACAGTGGCTCTCGCGACAGAAGTACAATGTAGCCTCTTAAGGCAATTCTCGAGTCCGGCCGTTAAGCGACCGGACATAGCTAAGCGCGCCCGGAGTAACCTAGAACAAGACCACCTGGCACGTTCCGAGCACGCGTAGCAGTGCGGCCCCAACCCCAGCCCCTGCAAAACGTTAAAGCAGGTCCTTCGCGTACACCATTACGCTCTGAAGATACCATGGGCATGGGGAGAGGGGCACGACCACGATAAGCCCAGACTGCGGCTCAACCACACCAGGGGCTCTCAAGTGTGTCGTTCTTTTTTCTTTTTACCTTTTATTTTTTACCCACATGACTCCGTTCGTCAGAGGCCTTGTCCGGCAGCAGAACTGCCGAACTCACGATGCAACAGCCAGGGAAGGATAAAGGCTACAATGAATATCCAGGTGGTCTCCATTACGAGCATTTTTATACACCAATTCGCAGCCTACCCCTGGAGGGGGACATGTTTAACAGTCCCATCCCTTGCTTATCGCACTATTTGTATCATTCTGCATTCATAGCATCACTTATTGAATAAAACAATGCAGCACCTTCTTGCTTATAATTGCATTTCTTTTTCTACATATGTTCATTTACGACATGTTGCATCCGTACACTTTGGTACGGCTAATATACACCAGGGGCTTATGTTTCCCGCATTATGGTGTGACAAGTCCGAACACTTTCACAAGTGCGGCACCCCGAACTTATAGCACTATATGCATCGACTCCGAATCATGTCTTGGGTCAATAGTTGGGTTTGCCCGGCTCCCATGTTTTGGTACCTTATGTTCCGTTATATCGGCTAAGGTAGCACTGGGAGAACCACTGCGATTGCGCCCCAGTTGAGCTGGGTTAACGCCTCAGTGGAGAAAGCTAAAACTTGCCGTCATGATGAGGCGAGAGCCGGTCGCTGTTCGAGAGATTTTTTGCGAGTCCTTAAAGACTTATGCCGCTTAGAGCGAGGAGCCAGATCCTGTCCGGCCCAGGCGTGGATAGCGCCCCAAATTCGGCCTTCCGAAGACTAGGGGCTTCGCCAAAATTTAAAATTATAGAATTCTATGGCTAAGTGAGAGTGTTCAAGCATTATAAGTCCGGTTGCCTTGTTCGTTGTGTTGAGCGCCTCCCTAGATGGACCCAAAAATGGGAACAAGAGTGCTCAAGTTTATCGCGAACACCCCAGCACTCGTGGCTTGGGGGCTGAAGCCGACGACTTGCCATCTCTCAGATTTGATAAACAGCCGCACAGAAGGTAATATTTTAAATTAAAGCGTTGCTTAGCACATATAAACTAAGTTTTCAGCGCACAGGATAACAAAATGCGAGTCTACTCAAATATTACATCTTTGGAGCACTCACCCACAATAGTGCGGGCGCCCTTCAGCACACTCTTATAATACATCTCTGGCGTGCGATGCTCCTTGCCCTCCGGTGGCGGGTCCGTCACGAGCTTCTGGGCATCCATCTTGCCCCAGTGCACCTTTGCGCGGGCAAGGGCCCGACGGGCACCCTCAATGCAAGCGGAGTGCTTGATGACTTCAACCCACGGGCACGCATCCACCAGCCGCCGCACCAGGCCGAAGTAGCTCCCAAGCATGGCGTCCTTAGGCCACAACCGAACTATGAGGCCCTTCATGGCCTGTCCGGCCGCCTTGTGGAGCTCGACCAGCTGCTTCAGCTGGTCGCTAAGGGGCACCGGATGTCCGGCGTCAGCATACTGAGACCAGAAGACCTTCTCCGTCGAGCTCCCCTCCTCGGCCCGGTAGAATGCGGCAGCATCGGACATGCTGCGAGGAAGATCTGCGAACGCTCTTGGAGAGCTCCGAATTCAGGTAAGCAATAGGTAATTAACACTCACATGCTTACTTCGCATGAAAAATGCCTTACCCGCTGCTATTTTCCTCACCGCCTCAATCTCCTAGAGGGCCTTGTAGGCTTCGGCCTTAGCGGCTTTGGCACTCTCAAGAGCCGTTGCAAGCTCAAACTCTCGAGTCTTCGAGTCACGCTCCGAGCTCTCATGTTTTTTCACGAGATCCTGGAGCTCTTGCTGTACCTCCGCCACCCGTGCCTCCTGCTTCTCTCGCTCGGTGCGCTCCGCGGGCGCATTGCGTTCGGCCGCGGCCACCGCCTCCTTCAGGGTCGCCACCTCGTTAGTGGCCCCTGCAATACCCACGTTATCCTTGTCATTTTTCTTGCAACCAAATCCTTTTCTGTAAGGTACAATTTTAATGAGGTATTACTCACCTTCCTTTTCCTCGAGCTACTTCTTGGCATGGCCAAGCTCGTTCTCAGACCGCTCGAGGCTTTCCTTCAAAGTATTGACCTCTGCAGTCAGTGCGGCGGAGGTCAGCAGCACAGCCTGCAATCCCATATTGACATATTTTTTATGACTCCTGTGTATATCTTTTTAAAGATCCTCAGTCCGGCTTTTCTTTCCGAACACCGAACCGAGCATCAGGGGCTACTGTCTATGCGGTACCATTTTACATATATCGAAATTCTTACCTCAAAGCCTGTTAGAAGGCTGCTGCAGGCTTCGGTCAGCCCGCTCTTGGCGAGCTGAACCTTCTGAATCACCGCACTCATAACAGTGGGTGTTCCTCTTCAATTGAGGCGCCATTGAGCGCCTCCAACAAATTATCCGGCGCCTCCGGTTGGACGGAGGCAGCCGGTGTCACGGTCTTGCCCTTCTTATGAAGGGGTCGCCCGCCGGACTCCGGAGCCACTGTGGCCTCCGGGGCTGAGTTCGGTGCAAAGTCCGGGAGGTTGTCCCGTGACACCTCCGGGACCTCCCGCTCCTGATGGGTCCTTTCCTGGGATCCCACCTCGGCGTCGTCCGCATCACGAGGGGTGGAGGCAGTCGGAAGAGAATCCATATCCGACGCACCTAAGGACCCGCTCGACGAAGCGGGAAGATCATCCTTGGGCGGACTGCAGGGTTGTATGCGGCATTAGAAAGACATTATGTGACGAAAGGGAAAAAACCTTGAAGTTATTCAGGAGTCCGGATACTTACGATCTCGCCAGGGGCTTGGCCTTGGAGGCCAGTCCTCGTCGTCGTCGCTGGCATTGGCAGAGTAGTCCGGGGGAAGAGTTTTCCCCTTCTTGGACCATTCGGCCTCCCTTGTTGGGGAGGCCTTCCTTTTCTTCCCTCCCCCCACTGGGGGAGAGGCTTTCTTCTTCTCCTCCTCGCCTTGGTGGGAGGAGTCGGCCTCGAATTCATCATCCGATAGCACCTGAAAACGGGAACTCTTCCGAGTCCCCGTGGCCTTCTTCTTGGCCTTCTTCTCCGGCACCACGTGGGGTGCCGGAGCCAGCAGCCCCATTAGGCGGGCGTCCGCTGGGTCCTCTGGCAATGGGGCCGGACAGATAGTCCATTCGGCCTTCGCCAGCCAGTCCTGTCAAAGGTAAAGGGAGTTTAGATCCCGCATAGAGTCAAACTATGGAAAACAAGTGGCATAATCACTTACCTCGTCAGCCGGATGCTGCGAGCGGAATCCGCGATCTTAGGTAGCGGATGCGGGAGCCTCGGCACCCTTGAACAACACCTTCCAAACATCTTCGTACGTAGTGTCGAAGAGCCCGCTCAGGGTCTGGTGCTGCACCGGATCGAACTCCCACATGTTGAAACCCCGTCGTTGGCACGGGAGAATCCGGCGGATGAGCATGACCTGGACTACGTTGACAAGCTTGAGCTTCTTGTCCACCAGCTTCTGGATACAGGCTTGGAGTCCGGTCAGCTCCTCCGAATCCCCCCAGATCCGGCCACTCTCTTTCCAGGAGGTGAGCCATGTAGGGATGCCGGATCTGAATTCGGGGGCCGCTGCCCAATCGGCGTCATGCGGCTTGGTGATGTAGAACCACCCCTTAATGGTTTCCACGAAAGTGCCCTCCAGCCACGTAACGTGGGACATCCTGCCCACCATGGCGCCTCCACACTCCGCTTGGCTTCCCTTCACAACCTTCGGCTTGACACTGAAGGTCTTGAGCCACAAGCCGAAGTGGGGCTGGATGCAGAGGAAGGCCTCGCACACGACGATAAACGCCGAGATGTTGAGGATGAAATTCGGGGCCAGATCATGGAAATCTAGGCCGTAGTAAAACATGAGCCCCCGGACAAAGGGATGAAGTGGGAAGCCCAATCCGCGGAGGAAATGGGGAAGAAATACTACCCTCTCATGGGGCCTGGGGGTGGGGATGAGCTCTCCCTCGTTGGGGAGCCGGTGCACGATGTCGCTGGACAAATATCCGGCGTCGCGCAGCTTCTGGATCTGCCCCTCCGTGACGGAGGAGGCCATCACTTGCCTCCCACTCCGGACATAGTTGGAGAAGGTTGAGATGAGAAGTGCGGACTTGGGCGCTGGAGCTCAAGTTCACGGAGATGGATAAGCCAAGGAGAAAGAAGGCGCAGGTAAAAGGGTTGGATCTTTATCCCCTTATATGGGCGGATAAAAACATGTATCCCCACCGGCCTGGTAAAACTGGCTTATCTCCCAAGCGTCACAATCAATGGCGCGGTTGGGTTACCCACGTCTGTATTGATGGGAATCCCGGAATAAGGGGGACACGATCTCTGCTTCTACAAGACGTGCCAAGGAAACCGCTTCGCTAAATGCGCTGAGGTGGAACAATAAAAACAATTCGAGTAAAGGCTTGGAAGTGGTGTGACGTCACGCCACAGAATACGTCAGCAGATTGATCTTGTGCAATATTATTCTCTCTACGGTGGTACGTGGAATTTATTTTTGTAGAGCCGGAGACTATCTTGGTGTTCACAATCTTCTATAAATTATTCGGAGGAGGAACCCGCCTTGCAATGCCGAAGACAATATGCGCGCCGGACTCGTCGTCATTGAAGCCTGGTTCAGGGGCTACTGAGGGAGTTCCGGACTAGGGGGTGTCCGGATAGCCGAACTATCATCATCGGACGGACTCCAAGACTATGAAGATACAAGATTGAAGACTTCGTCCCATGTCCGGATGGGACTTTCCTTGGCGTGGAAGGCAAGCTTGGCGATACGGATATGTAGATCTCCTACCTTTGTAACCGACTTTGTGTAACCCTAGCCCTCTCCGGTGTCTATATAAACTGGATGGCTGTAGTCCATAGGACAAATAACAATCATACCATAGGCTAGCTTCTAGGGTTTAGCCTCTTGATCTCGTGGTAGATCCACTCTTGTAACACACATCATCAATATTAATCAAGAAGGACGTAGGGTTGTACCTCCATCAAGAGGGCCTGAACCTAGGTAAAACATCGTGTCCCTTGTCTCCTGTTACCATCCGCCTAGACGCACAGTTCGGGACCCCCTACACGAGATCCGCCGGTTTTGACACCGACAACAGGGTTGCCCGGTTGAACGATTCTACCCTTGGCGACATCGATCAACTCGCCGCGCATGAAGTGCAGGAAAGTGCATGAAACATCGGCGGTGCCCTGTGAAAACATGTAGGGCGTCAGGGATGCCCAGTCAAAGGCAAGGAGATGAAGTCATCGGCCGAGAGGCTTAGTTACCGTGATGGCGTCGAGCTCGGCTAATGTCGAGGCACCGCCAACGGCGGGCGTGCAAGTGACGGAGGGGCCGCTTGCTGCCAAGGTGCCGGCCGGCGTATTCTTCCCACACCCGGGTGCATTAAGCTCCAATGCCCGCGTCGGCGCCGGAGACACCAATACCGCCTCCGCCGGAGAAACCAAAGGCGCCGCCGGCGCGTTGTGCGAGTTGCTGGCCGTGAAGTTGGGAATCGGGGGCGGCCCTTGTTGGCCGCCCGCAATCCATGCCTGAAGCCCCTCAATCAAGGTAGGCACAATTGTGGTGATCGTCGCTCCCAGTTGGTCTCGTACTTGCTCTTGGACCATCTCCAGAATCCACGCCACTTGTGCCTTGAGTTCTTGAACCTCGCGCTCGTGGCTTTCCGAGCTGGTCTTTCTCTCCTTTCACCCAGCGTTATAGTATTCCAACCATTTCATGGACAAGCCTTTGCCGGCCACACGACCGGCTGACGATGGCTTACTAAACTTATCCTTGTTTTTCATTACGTTCAACGCCCTATTTAATGTGCTGTCCCAAGGGGAGCTCTGAGACGACCCCGCGCTACTGCTTTCAGTGTCCCGCGCAAGGAACATGAACCATTTAGAAATTTGGCTTCATTAATTAGAATGCAACCATATGGAGCTAATTACGCGGGGGTGTATTCCTTACCAGAACAATCTCAAGCGCCTTGGCCTTTGGATCGGTGGTAAGCTCCTTTGTTATCGGGTCCACCTAGTACCGGGTCCTGACATAGTTCCTGGTCTGCTTGTCATGGTATTTATCGAAGAGGGGTGGTAGGCCTTGCTCGGCACGCTCCGCGTCCTCCTTGTCCCATATAGGTTCCACCACTCTGTAACCGTCGGGACCGAGTTTGTGGACCCCTAAGTTCAAGTCCCGCATATCTTTCCCCCACTGACTTGATTCCGCGGTTGCGTTGCTCTCGCACTTGATCTTGAACTCCTTGTAGTCATCTTCGCTGATCAAAGAATTTGTCTCCTTGATCTTCTCATAACTATCACCTCTTAGAATCCTCCTCCACAACGCGGCTCTCCAAGTAGCCAGGGCCGTGCTCATCTTCGTGAGGCGGCACTGTTCACTTTATTCCCTGAGAGACATGTGTTTGCGATGTCACCGGGGAACTTGTATCATTCGTGCAGCTTCGTGAAGAGGAGGTTGCGCAAATTCCCTCGGTCACGGTGCCTTAGGTTCTCGGTGTTGATCGAGACGGTGTGATGCGGAGCATCCCACGTTCTTCCCCATGTACACTCCGACTACTCGCCAAACCCCAAGAGGACATATGACGAGACCTCGAAGATACACCATAGGACACAAGGTGAACTCGCTCCTCTCCGAACCTTCACTTTCCACATGTGAGACATGGTTACTACCTCAAATATGTGTGCTATGCATGACCAGGAACAAGGAGGAAGACCATGGACGAGCTAGCGAGGACGCCAAGTACAAGGACCAAGAGAAGGAGCTGCCGAAGAAGCTCCAGCGAGCGGACGTCCTGACGACACCGGACGACCGGCCTCTCACAGCGAGCGGACGTCCGGCCCTTGGCGGACGACCGGCGCCTGAAGACCAGCCTACGCCAGCTACACACCTCCCAGCGAGCGGACACCCGACCCCATACCAGACGTCTGACAATATTAACAAAAGTCCGAGACTTCCGGACGTCCGGTGTCCCGACCACAGAACACTTTCAGCGGACGTCCGGTGCTAGCGGACAACCGGTCCCCCTGGAACCACCGGACGTCCGGTGCCCAGCGGACGTCCGGTCCCTGGCTGTGTCCAGTTGCAGGCTGAGGCCCATGTACCCCTTCACTTCGCCCCCATTTGCACTATGGCTATAAATAGGACACCCCCTCCTCCTAGTTAGGGTTAGCATTGGATTAGCTCATATTTGTGTGAGAGCCTTTGCTCATCCACTTGGATACTTCTCCTCTGAGTTCACGACCTCTTCGGAGAAGATCCCCCAAGCGGATTCAAGACCCCTTTCTAGGGAAGACCATAAAGACCTCCTCACGGAGAAGAACGGTTCCATTGTATCCTTACCTTTGTTGACTTTGGATCTCGTGTATCTCTTTGTGTTCGGTGATCTAGCACTTGTGTGATCGATTCCTTGTTGGTTTAGTGATTCTCCCTCGTTTTCCCCGTGTTTTCCCTTTGTGCTTCTGCGTGTTCTTCGTGATTCCCCGTAGGATCCACTCCAAACGTGAAAGATCATCACCATAGGGTTCCGCCCTACATCATCTTGGTATCAGAGCCACGTTGATCATGTTTTTGGAGCCCCTACCCCTCTTTTTCTAGCTTGATTTTGTGTGTTCTTGCCTAAATCCAAAAATCCCCACCAAAAATAGCCCCCAATCATTCGACGTACCTCACAAGTTATGTCTCTCCTTTCTCTAACAAAGGGCGATTGATCTTCCTATGTAGTTATGTCTGCTTACCACAGCCACATCGTCCCCCCTCATCATTCGTGCATGCCTCCTGACCCATCTCTCACACGCACGTGCACAGACAACAAGCAAACATCTCCTCTCTTATTGATATTGTGGGCGTGCCCTCCGTTTGTCTAGCAAGCCTACCCCACCATTTGTTAGAAGCAACTCAACTACCACCCCCTCCAACACTCTAGCTCTGTCTCTCTCCCAACCTTATTCCTCTCCTGCACATATGCATGGATGCCGATCGATCTCCCTTAATACATGAGGCAGATCGATCTCCTTAATACATGAGGTAGGCCTCTCTCCTCCTCCACACATATACCAGCCATCGTACCTCTATAGTTAATTGGGCCTCCCTCTTCCCCCACCACACACCGATAGTCGAGCGCTGCAGGTAGGTATCCATGCCACAGAGACAAACTGCACATGTCCCCTCTCACGTTCCAGTAGGCTAGCCACTCTATATCTTTGACGTGGGCACACACAAATTCGATGGCACTCTTTATCGACCGCGCGCGCGCGCACACACACACACATCATCCCTCTTTTCGATTCTATGGACACCTCAAGCCGGTGATACCTCCACTCTCTTCTCGTGGATCGCCCCCTCTATATATATGTTATATCCAGGACTCTATTTCACACACATTGCATATGTTACATTTTTT